>NC_089589.1:39321455-39468206 GCF_019320115.1 Miscanthus floridulus
CCTTGGTATCGTGGTTTGACTTATGTGCCTTGTCTCGCTTTCTCCGTTCGTTCCCTGGTCCTTTCCGAGTGGGCGTCCCCGGTCAGTTGGTCCCAGTCGGCTTTGGTGGAGCCAGTCGGAGAAGTGCAGTGCGTAGGGTCTTTGCATACCCTGGTCGGAGATGTGGGGTCGGAGTCAGAGGTAGTGCTTTGCCAGGCCTTCCGGTCATAGAGGCCGTCCGGAGGCGGCTAGAGTCGGAGCGAGCACTCCGGTCGGAGAGGTGGGCCGGAGTAGGAAAAACGGGTGCCGCTCCTCCTTGGCCAGACCTTCCGGTTGGTGACTAGACCACCCTTCTGGCCTGTCGTTTAGATACTTGGGCCGGCCCATGAGTCGTGCGCTATCTGCTTGGGCCGAGCCTTTGTTGGGAAATCGGCCCATGAGGGACCCCGGGTTTATGAACCCGACAACCCCCTTGTTTGGTTGTTTTTCTCAACTGGGCTTGGTCCAAGTCGAATTCTGTTTGTTTGCCTAGATGGCTTGCCAGTGATCCCAACTACCTCCCAACCGCCGGTCTGGGAAGATGTTTGTTTGCCTGCACGTCTGGGCAGGCCAACGAACAAGCACAAGATAGCACAAATGAAGGCATACAACAGTCTATGCAATAGCAATTGTTTGGACCAGTTTAACTCATATTACAACATGATAAAACACAGTTTAGTGTAACTAAATAAACTGATAACCAAGCTGTTCATTACTAGCAACTTTTGCAATTGTTCAGCTTCATCCACATGAGAAAACCAAAGCACACAGGAAGATAATGACAACATTTTTGTAGTTCATAGCCGAACTTGGTGCTGCAGATTCCACCATAGAAATGGAGGTAGAAGGAATTCAGTTGACTGTTGAGTTAAAATCAGCAATGACTTGCTCATAGGACTTGTACTTCTTATGCACAGCCTCTCGATACCCCAGCACGTGCTCACTGCACCCAGCCCAGCTGGGGTACACACCAGGTTTGTACCCTTTGAAAACAACATACTGTAACACCCTAAATTTTGCACCTTTGAAAATAGGGTCAAATTAATTTAATTTTGTATTTTTGAGCTCATAAAAACATAGGGAAATAATAAATTTACATTAAATTAAAATTTATCTTAAGATAAAAACATGTTTGTTGCATTCATGTCGGTCGCACCTTGTGTTTCTATGTGCAAATTATTTTTTAAAAATACGTTTAGGAGACGAATATCTATCTCTATGAAATTTCCAGCTTCTTTCTCGAATTTAATTCCAACCTCCTTGACCTTAATCTTTATGTTCCAAGTTTCCAACAATCAATTCATGATCTCCAAATCTTTTACTTGAGTTCTTCGTCCTTCAATTTGCTTCGATCATTTTTCGTGATATAAATGGTAATTCTAGACTTTCTGGAATTATTTTTATTTCATGATATTAATTAATTTCAAAATTAAAAAAATATGAGCTCCATTTTCCACCGACAAGGCCCATGCCTTTATTTACTAATGGGCATAAATGATTATTTAGGCCTATTAGTGGAGGTAGATGGTGCAACATTAATTAGTACCATATTGCTCGTTGGTGTGAAGGTGGGGAGTTTTCCTCCCTATATTTGTACCACACCTGGGCAAAACACACCAAGACTACCGTAAGGAAAGCCTCTAGTTTGAGAATCCCGAAGGCAATAAAATTAGATTTTTCCCTCTTTCTCTACGTTCCAACGTCTCGCCTATACACGTCGTCCCGTCCCTGCATCGTCAATTGGACGACCGAGCACCATGGCCTGGCACCACGTGGCTGGCTGGCATGCAAGCCATCGTCACCGTTTTGGTTGGATGAGCGTGCGAGCGGTCAGCTGCTGCGGCGTTGGTCTAGATCCAAGAAAGCGCCGCTGCCGGCGAACCTGCCGTCGACCAGCGCTGGTGAGCCTCTGCAAATACTCCTCGTTTCTATTGTTCACGTCCCGGTATCGTTTTAGCCAGTTGTCTGCCCATGCGTCATCTAGTTTCACCATAACGTGTGCACAAGGCATAGAGGCTTACATGCACATGAGCAATTAACGTCACCCGTGCATGTATAACCCCTCTATATATCTAGCTCTTCAAACTCTAATGCAAATTCGGTTCTTTTGATATCAATTCGTCCATGATCATCTAGAACACCTTTACTACCCATGTTTCTCTGCAGTTTCAAACCTCTGCCATCCAATCGTTTTAGCTCTGGTCTATTCGTTTTAATTCCGTTTTGCACCGTTCAAGTTACATTAGATTCGTGTCGACGTGGTCTACATGTTAGTAGCAGTATTTTTATGCCACCCGCTTATGTGTTTATAATTAAATATTAAATTGATTAATTTACATGCAAATTTTATAATTAAAAGCAATATAAGCAAACATTGATCTTTCAAAGATAAATATTAACCAGATTAATGTTAACATATGTGTTTGTAGTTATAATTGATTAGTTTAAACACGATACATATAATGACTTGTATAGATGCTCTCGCATGGTTATTTCCTTTTCAATGTAAAATTTAAATCACTTAAATAATATGAGATATGTTTATAAATAAAATATGATTAGCTTTAACTCCACTTGCAAAATTAAATAAGTTTTGATTAATTTGAATTAATACTACTCACATAGTTTTATTAATTAACATAAATCAAGCTCGTAATTGTTTCTTTTATAATGTAAAACTTTTGGGTAGTCGTCCGTTTAATTGTAGCTCCGTTCTCAGCGTTTCTTGTGATCTTGTGACCGTCGCACCTAACTCTCTTTTAGTAACATTGTTTAACATATTTTGTGCTTTCAAATAAAATGTTAGTTTGATCAGTCCATACCCAATTGATTTTCTAATTAAAAGCAACTTAGCCTTTCCACTTCGATATTAAGTAAAAATAAGATTAGATCCATTTTAGTTATCCAAATCAAATATAACTTGGCTTAATTCAATTTAGATACTTCTATGAAATATCTTATACACGTTTAAAATAAATGAATCTTAAAACCTTTTTTTCTCTTAAGGAGTAAATTTTACGGTAGACGTTTCTTGTTCACCGTAGCTCCGATTAGCGTGCTTTTCGCGTATGTGTGCTCGTAGCAATGCGTTCAGACCTTTTTATTGATTGGTGTACTGTTCTAATCTAGTCAAATTTGTATGTTATACATGTTTGTGTTTGGATGCTTGTGTGGTGCTTTATTATCATGTTCAGTCGGTGAGCTTTACATGGTGATCAAGAAGTTCTTGAAAGTTTGGACTTGAAGAAGGATCTGAGTTTAAGGCAAGTATAGCATGGGATCTTCGTTGTTGTCCTATACACCTTTAATCATTTAATTCATTGTGCATGTGTCTACCTTGACTACCACTAAGGATTTACTAGTACTTTGTTACCTTGTACCTTGATTCCTATGGCTTGACGAATCGGGTATAGTGCGGCCCCTATTCGTATGTGTATAGGCTGCGCGGAATGTGCTATTTCAAAGGGGAGCTCTACATCTATTTACCAATTGGAATCCTAGCGGCCCTAACTTGTTAGACGAACCTTTGAAAGGCTCGGGTAATTGTCAGGATTGGTCTTCGGTTCGAGCTATCATCAATTGGGAGTTCAACCTTCAACATACCCAAGACAAGTTGGCATTGATGACCCAGGAGGTATGACGACAATGAAAACATGCGTTGCATCTTGCACCCCAAAGGAAATCACACCATCGAAGATTGCTACACCTTCAAAGATCGATACACAAGGAAAGATAGTAAGGAGAATACCAAAGAAGGCAATCAGAAAAAAGAAGAAGACAACCACGAAGACAAGGGATTCCAGAAATCCAGGGGGACAGTAGCAGTAATCTTTGTCGGCGTTCCAGATTCTAGAAGCAAACATCAAGAAAAGCTAGCGTTATGAACCATCATGGCAGCAGAACCTGCTACACCAAGATATCTCAATTGGTCACAGTATCCAATCTAATTTTCAAGAGAAGACCAATGGACTAGCATAGGAAATGCAAGCCATTACCCACTGGTTCTGGATCCAACTATTGCCGGTATGACTGTTACGAAAGTACTAATCGACGGGGGAGCCGGACTCAACATCATTTGTTTAGAAACTCTAAGGAAGATGGGACTACAACTCGTCGAGATGATTACACCGACAAGCACACCTTTTTATGGCATAGTACCCGACAAGGCAGCAATGCCACTTGGACAAATCACTCTACCGGTTACTTTTGGGACTACCTCGAACTACTGTATAGAGTTCATCAAGTTTGAAGATGCGGACTTCGATTCATCACATCACGCAATCCTCGGGCGCCCAACACTAGCAAAATTCATGGCAATACCGCATTATCCATACCTGTTGCTTAAAATGCCAGGGCCTAACGGTGTCCTTTCTCTTCGGAGTGATTTGAAGCGCGCTTTTGACTGCGATGTTCAGGCAATCCAAATTGCAGCAAAAGCACAGGCCGTCGATGGAAGAAAAGAAATAGCCACTGTTGCAGCAGAAATGAACCCAGAAGAGCTAGTGATACCAGCTAAAAAATCCAGTATCCTAGCACCACCAAAAGAAGCCAACGTCAAGCAAATCGACCTGGGCACCGGTGATCCCTCCGAAACGGCAACCATCAGCGCCCACCTCTCAGCAAAATAGGAACTCACGCTTACCAACTTTCTTCGGGACAACAAAGATATCTTCGCTTGGAAGCTGGCCGACATGCCAGGGGTCCCAAGAGAGTTGGCTGAGCACAGAATTGATATCAATGAAGGCTCCAAGCCTGTGAAGTAACGACTACGACGATTCTCACTCGACAAGAAGGCAGCAATTAAAAAAGAAATCACAAAACTAATGGCAACCGGATTCATCAGAGAAATCCTCCATCCAGATTGGCTAGCAAACTCAGTTCTGGTACAGAAAAAGAATATGGACGAGTGGCGCATGTGTGTCGACTACACAGATCTCAACAAACACTGCCCGAAAGATCTGTTCGGGCTACCACATATTGATCAGATAGTGGATTCAACAGCATGATCTGCCCTATTATCCTTCTTTGATTGCTATTCAGGATATCACCAGATTGCATTAAAGGAACAAGACCAGAGCAAGACATCTTTCATCACCCCATTCGGTGCTTACTGCTACAAAACCATGTCATTTGGACTCAAGAATGCTGGTGCCACTTACCAAAGAGCTATCCAAACGTGCCTCGGTGATCAGATCAGCGAAAACATAGAAGCATACGTGGATGATGTAGTAGTAAAGACAAAGAACCCAGATACACTAATTGAAGACTTAAAGCAAACCTTCAAAAACCTGAAAAGATAGAGGTGGAAATTGAACCCAAACAAGTGTGTATTCGGAGTTCCTTCAGGACAACTACTCAGATTCTTGGTCAGTCATCGCGGAATCGAAGCAAGCACCAAGCAAATTTGAGCCATAACAGAGATGGGCCCTCCTCGAAGTGTCAAAGATGTGCAGAAACTAACAGGCTGCATGGCGGCCCTCAATCGTTTCATATCAAGACTGGGCGAAAAAGGGTTACCTTTCTTTAAATTGCTAAAGAAGACAGACAAGTTCGAGTGGACAGAAGAAGCCAACAAAGCTTTCAAGAAGCTCAAGACATACCTCACCTAGTCACCCGTTCTCACACCTCCGAAGAAATACGAAGACATGATGCTGTACATTGCGGCAACTTCTACTGTGATCAGCACAGCTATTGTCGTAGAAAGAGAAGAAGAAGGGCATGTATATAAAGTACAATGCCCCGTATACTACATCAGCGAAGTATTGTTAGAATAAAAAATCCGGTACCCGCATGTGCAAAAATTACTCTACGCCCTTCTGATCACTTCACGCAAGCTTCGCCACTATTTTGAAAGCCACAAGATTACCGTGGTGACAGATTTCCCACTCGGAGATATTCTACACAACAGAGACGCAACAGGGCTCATATCTAAGTGGGCATTGAACTTGGTGCTCTATATATATATATATATATATATATATATATATATATATATATATCTCCCAGATATTAAAGTTCTATATGCAATGTATTCATGTTGATCCATACCAGTGGAAATTTCCAGAGATAATCGATGAGCATTTGCATCATGGAACTAGTATATATATATATATATATATATATATATATATATATATATATATATATATATATATATATATATATATATATATATATATATATATATATATATATATATATATATATATATATATATATATCTCCCAGATATTAAAGTTCTATATGCAATGTATTCATGTTGATCCATACCAGTGGAAATTTCCAGAGATAATCGATGAGCATTTGCATCATGGAACTAGGAAATGTGTTGCGTTTAACCATAGAGGAACACTTCTTGCTGTTAATTATCTGAGTATGTTGCTCTTCAAGTTAATTCATGTGATGTTTTATGTAGTTATCATCCTAGTTCTTGATTAGTATTGGTATTAAGCTCTTGAAAGTTTTTTTTAATGTTAACAAGAATTAAGATTTCTTCTAGTCTAGCAAAACAATTTCATTCCCATCATCGTTGTCACAGCTGGCAGCTTAATCAGTCTGTATTACGGGTAGGGCCAATGGGATCGTCTACCTCCTATTGCATTTAGTGTCGTCTCACATCATCTACAATATGCATTAAGTGATCACCATCATTTTATTTTCCACTCCATGCGGAACATTTACGTACACTTCAATTTGTTGAGACACAACCAGTATACATTTAATCTAGGATGAGCTGTTTCTTCTAACCATTCACTCATCCTTTCCTCATAGTGTAGTTACATGAGCGATAAGTAGCCCTAGATGCTTGGTTTTGTTAATGTGTGTTAGAGATCTCTAGTAAAGAATTACTACAGACACGTCTTAACCTAATCATAGATGCGTGTTCGTATGTCTCAGTCGTGTGTTAGTAATACGCGTCTGTAGTATACGCTTATTACAGACGCGCAAAACACGCTTTTGCGCGTCTATAATAAGCCCTTACTACAGACGTGTTATTACAGAAGCGCGTCTGTGACTCTGAACACTATGTCTGTGATGTGCTTTTTTACATAGTGAGAACAGGCACTACCGGAGGCGGCTTCTTTGTCGAGTGCCTCAGGCACTCGACAAAGGCCGATATACACTCGGCAAAGCCTTTGCCGAGTGTTACACTCAGCAAAGGACGCTCGGTAAACAGTTGATCAGCAAAGACCTCTTTGCCGAGTGCACTTTATCGGGCACTCGGCAAAGCCTTTGCCGAGTGCTAATCTGACACTCGGCAAAGAAAAGTCACCGTGACGGTGGCTTTGCCGAGTGTCAAGGTCAAGCACTCGGCAAAGGTGGCCATTTTGCCGAGTGCCACCGGCAAGACACTCGGCAAAGCATGCGACTTTTGCCGAGTGCCTAGCCCGTGGCACTCGGTAAATCTGTGATGTTTGCCAAGTGCAATGGCCTATGCACTCGGCAAAGCATGTTCCTAGGCATGTTCCTAGGTCGTCACTTTGCCGAGTGTCATGGCCATTGCACTCGGCAAAGTGACTGAAAACAGTCTTTTTTATTTGTTTTTTACATTCCATCCAAACAAACAGAAGATATATATAACAAACATCACCAACATCACATATATATCATCAACATCACAGATATCCAACACCACATATATATCACAAACATCACATGTCTCACAATATATCACAAATAAGTTCACAAGTAATCCAAGTGCTCCATCATCTACAACCACAATTGCAAATAGAAGTACCATTAACAAATACAAGTATCATCACCTAGCTTTCTCATCCCACCGCCCACCATCTTTGTTCAATCACCTGCAATTAAAAAGAGTAAACCAATATGCACAGATAAACAAGAAGTACTTAGAAAGAGATGCAAAATAAACAAAACATAATTACAAAATAGCATAGTATTACATGTATTAGAAATAATCTTCATGATCAGGATTAGCTGGATCATAAGTCTCATCATCACTATCAATCATGTTGAAATAATCAACACTATCCGAATGAGCAATGTTGCCATTGTCATTGTCTAAAAGTAATCGCTCAAGCATTTGTAAGTCCTTCATATTTTGCACCTCATCTCTAGCGTCCTCTTCAATAACCGTTTCATTGTCTACTTCCATTCTGATCGCTTTGGTTAAGTCCATCTCAAACCTTCCTTCTAGTCCCTCTTCTTGAAAGAACTCTCCGTCATATGTGTTTGGGTCTAAGTTGTAATCTTCATCGTTTGGGACAGACACTTTACCGTGTGGCGATACCCTATGCATAATATCCCAACCCTTAAGATGACTTTTGGTTTGACACGCATATAGGAGATAATAAACTTGCGTAGCCTGTTGGGCCACAATATAGACATCGTTGCCTGGTAAGATGGAATCCTGTCAAATTTTGACTAGCCCAAGATTAGAATATGTCCGTCTCCTTACTTCAGGATTAAACCAATGACATTTGAATATGACGGGATTAAAAGGTTTGGAACCATGAAACTTGAGTTCGTATATTTCTTCAATTCTTCCATAATACTCGACCTCATCAACGCCGGGCATAAAAACTCCAGAACTTGTGGTTCTTCGATTGGGCCGACTCTGCTCGTAGCTTGTTGTGCGAAAGCGATATCCATTCACGTCATAACCGGAAAATAACCTGACCCTATAGGCAAAGCCATCGGCAACCTGTCTCAACTCGGCACGCATAGACGCATCCCTCTGGCCCTGCAAGCTCAAGCAGGATGCATTGTTATATTATTCGCACGTACGAGTAACTTGGAATGTCAAACTAAGTATGAGCTAAATTGGATGGTGCCTTTCGTTTGAACCAAGAAATGAAATCGGGCATTCCATTTCCCGCACCCTGTTTAAGAAGGGTATCTAACTGCTGCGGGGTAGGATCCCTTGATTGAAGCTAGAATTCATGAAGAAATTCCCTGTACCAACTAGAAACAAGGGGGTTAGATGTAGAATAGTGACAGCATATTTAACAAGTTCGTTGAGAACTTACTGCATGTACGGCGCCACTTCGTCAAGGTTGGTCAACATGTATAGCATGATATGGTGCCACTATTCATGATTCAAGGTCTTGGGGGTCGATGCACTTGCGCTTCTGAGTTGCCCTCGGAAAAGGCTGAGGTTCGATTCATTTTCGCCAGCATTGTAATGAGGGGGTGGATTATGCACGCTAGGGAGGTTGTCACCATAGTATGTTGTTGTGAAGTTCGCCACCTCCTCCATATTGTATGCCTCTGCAATCGAAGCCTCGATTTCGCATTTATTTCTACATTTCTTTCGAAGAACCTTTAGACATCTCTCGATTGGATAGCACCAACGGCCCTATAGGCCCCCCATTCGTGTCTCATACGAGAGGTGCAAAATCAAATGCTGCATCAGATTGAAGAAGCGGGTGGAAAGATCTTCTCTAACTTACAGAGCAACACAGGTGCCATTCTTTCCAAGTCCGCAATCACAGTCCGAGATAACTGTAACAGAACCGCCCAATTTATACAAGATCAAGTATGGCTGTCCCCGCTAACACGTTGACACGCGCATACTTTCACTTATGTAAACCCGGTAGTCCGCTGAGTGTCCCAAAAGACCTCGGTAAATCAACATCACAACCAAGATCGCGTGATTAAGCAAATACACATCACATACACAGGGTTGCAGTGGAAATAATATTACAACTGGGTTCACAATTAAAAGTACCAGTTTAGGTTTCAAAATCGATTAGTGAAAACAACATAGCTTTCAAAAGATTATATTAATATATGTTCTAAATACATTGCTAGCATAAGTGACATCATCCGACAAAAGCATATAGATGATAAGTAACTATAGAATCACCGAGCCACCGGCGGTTAGCCACCATCTTCACAGGCCGAGAACTTCACCTGTAACATGGTGGGATAAACCCTGAGTACGGGAATGTACTCAGCTAGACTTACCCGTCAAAACCAGAAATAAAGGACACCAAGGGTCATGCAAGGCTTATGAGGTGGGCTAGCTTGACACAGTTGCATAAAAGAGCTTATGATTATAGTAATCAATTTAAACTTAGCATCAAGCTTATCATCATTTACCTGTCCACTAGATTTGCACCTGTACTAGAGCACTCACTTATTAGGAGCAAACAATATTAACCATAGCAGGTATAATAAGGCTGTCATCATCATATCATCATTTCTGAACCATTATGTTATTTAGTGTATCTACTTTGGAGATAAGCCCGTCAAGTTCTCACTAACCGGGAGAGACGGCGACTCGAATCGAATTACAACTCAGCTGAGGGGGTATTCCTAACTCTCACCCTGGCATACTTAGCAAGGGTAGCCGTGGGTCACCTTTGGGACAACTCAGGAACCAAATTCGCGGGTTCGATCAGCGCCAGCACTCTCAGGGATTACCCTTCTGCCAGGACGATCAGGACTTTTAAATCACCTGCCCTTGGACTCACGCCTACGGCTCCCTTCCGAGGCGTACTTTATACTTATCGACTCCCGGCCTGAGGTGAGCTACTCGGCTTCGTGGTTAGTCTCCAGACCCGGCCAACTAAGAGAGAGGCATGCGTTCAACATGAACAGGAAAGGCTCCAAGATTCAGTCCTTAAGCGACACAGACAGAGTCACTGCAAACCGGCAAGCCTCCGCCCGGTCTTCAATTCAAATTAAGACAGGTTCTTTTCCACGATAGCAAATATAGCCAACCGTGCCATATGTATATTCCTATATCTCGCAGGTGACAGGAAATCACCTGACTTCTACCGCGTTTAAGCAGGGCTAAGCACTACACAAACCTGAGCTACAAAGGATTCAGGGTATCAATATCTGGGCAAGGATTGGATAACCAATGCAGCAAGTGTTTGCATCCAACACCTAAACTTAATGCAACAATATATATATATATATATATATATATATATATATATATATATATATATATATATATATATATATATATATGTAACAATAATACTTTAACTGCATTTCAGAAATTAGGAGGCTTAATATGCTCTGGGGCTTGCCTAGGATCCAACACAAGTCAGTTCAGTTAGCTTGCACCGTCATGGTGACATCTCCGGCCCTAGCACTTGCTTAGTCCTTCCATCTTCGGGATATATCCACCAAACCAAATCTTCGGGTTTGGCTCCAACATCGCATCCTTCATGTGGTGCATCTAGCGTACCTAGATGAGATGCAATATGCAAGTGTATGAATACATGGAAGTGCAATAGACGATGCATCGCATGCAGTAAGTAAGACAAGCACAAGGTTACATTAACATGCACAAGCACTTCGCATTGCCTACTTTAAATATCGCACAATTTATCATCCCACGATAGCAAAGAAGACGACAACACCAAGCATGACACAAGTTTCCCAAGATCTCAGGTGCTCTAACTCAGTCATCATTCAAGGCATAAGTCACACTTAACAATATATAAGCAAACACTATAATTGGAATCTACTAATTTCTGGACATGCAAACAGCAGCTACAAGATTTAGCTATAACTGGAGTTACACAAATCCAAATGACTTGAAAGAAGACATTTTGGAAAGCTTATGAAATTATCTACATTTCATCTATAACCATCACAACATGATTCCCAAGTTAAGTAGGTCGAAATTATACCTTTACAGAAACTGGTTCATACAAAACAGAGAGCAACAAATCCTGTATTCTAACTTTAAACAGTTGTAACTCAAACACTACTCAGCCAAAGGATACCAAATTTTAACAGCAGCTAGATACATAAATTATCTACCACTTTTGTATAAACAAGTTTCACAACAAAGCACATTGTCATGAAGAACTTTGCTAAGTTCCCAGATCTGTCCATAAACCACATCGACAAGAAAATAATTATTAACTTATGTTGCAAATTCATAATTGGGCAAAACCAACTTTACCAACATTTCACACATGACTAAAGAACACCAGAAAACCTAGTGTCCATGACCAAATAAATTCTTTTAATGCATCTCTTAATTTATTTTAGATAACAAGGTGATTTAATGAACATATACCAAAAGTATACAATAAATTCTACACAAATCACAGTGGCTCACATATCCTCTCAATAGTCTACTGTATAAATTTCACTCTATTTAAATATGTATAGCAACCTCTATGAAAAAGACAACTTGCTAAAGCAAGAAATCATGTGAGAGCAAGATAAACCAATAACTCACTCATACTTCATCCAATACTCATGAAATTTTTACCCCACATCAACTATCACATGAGTAGCATGCCACAAAAATTTCACTTCATTTGGAGCCCTAGATCTACAGTTATGGAAAATAACAAATTCAACTAGCATTACAACCTTACTGCACAAATCTATTTTTACCGCAAAATATTGAAACTAAAACATGCCATATTATAGATCTAATGCATAGAGAATTTTACAAGGATTCGAAAAAGTCCTCATTTGCTATTTTACGAATTTCCTATGAATTACTATGAATTTCCAAAGATTCAGCAAATTTACTGCAAATAGGTCCTTATCGGCACTATTCATTTGAGTCACTGACTTCGCAGTTAGACCCCTCCCTTTCATCAAATTTGAGCCTGAGGCCCCTGGTCGCAGTTGAGAACAGAGGAGGCCGGGGAATTGGCCGGTAGCGGCCGGAGAAGGGCCGGTGGCGGCGGGGGAATGGTGGGGAAGCACCAGGGGTCCCGCGCGCGCCCGCTGGTGGTCTCGGATGGCCGGGAGGCGGCCCGAGGTGGCTCGGCCATGTGCACCGGTGGTCGGAGGCAACGGCGGCCGGCGACTGCGGTGCTCCCAGTGCGGTTTTGGACGGCGAGCACGAGCACGGCGTGCAGGAGAGGGAGGCGAAGCTGATGGCGTTGCTCGTGAGGAGCGAGGGGGGGCTAAGAGGGGGAAACAGCGCGGCACCGGCGAGCTCGGAGCTCGACCATGGTGGTCGCATGCTCTAGCGCCGAACGGAGCGGGGCGAGGGAGCCACAGAGTGAGTGAGGGAGAGAGGGCAGCACAGCGTTCCTTCAGGAGGGCGTAGGGACACGACAGGGCAGACCACGTGACAAGAAAACTCAGCAATGGTGGCCACGTCCATGGGCACGCGGTGTCCTTTGAGGCCTTTTACCGAGCACGTGGCGGGCGACGGTATGGCCGACGTGGGGAGCCGATTTGGGCTGCTTCCAGGCTGAATTTAGCAATGGGCCCAAAACGAAGTTTGCTCACCTTGGTCAGCTCTACATTTCTTATTGAGGGTGCCAAGTCATTTGAGCTATGGATTAGTAGGTAATTAAGCTACAAACTGCTAGTGTCAACACATTGATAACGGTCACGGAAATTCGCTTTCGGAGGTCAAAACTCGGTCAAACTCAGTGCAACTTTTTGCATGCTCTTCTCCATAATATAACCTTCAACTTTTATTTTTGGACCAACTCAAGTTGCTTAACGAATTTTGGAGAACGCGAAACGCCAATGCTGATGTCAATGAAATTCCAGACTTAGAATATTTCCAAGCGCTGAAAACTGCAGTAAATTCAATCTTGTGACCTCTGTTTGACTTATTTCCAAGCTGATCTAGGTCTTAGTGTAAAAACAAAGTTTCTTCTACATAATAGGAACTACAACTTTTATTTAAGGTCCAACATCAAAGCTTGCATAGAACCTAAGTTCTACCTTGACCAAAGTAGGATCATGATAAAGCTTAGATTATCATTTTTGATCCATTGGAGCATTTTCTTGGCATTTGCCCAACATGAACCTTTCATGACTTTTGCTGTAGAGTTCCTCTAGAGTCATTTGGGCAAGGTTGCAAGGTTTGGTTGATGACCTACATTTCCATTCACTTAATAGTGCAATTCAAGCACTTAGTAAAGTCATTCCAATAAGGATATAACTTATCATTTCATGTGACTTTTTGATTCCAAACTTTATGAAACTTTTCCAGTGATCCATGTGGGTGGAAATTGATGTGAGGCACATGAAGATATTCCAATAACACCAGCCAAGCATATATCTTGAAAAGACCTATATGTAAAGCAAGGGTGCAATATCCGAGTTTAGGTTGGGGCTCATTTCCATAGGTTTGACCTTGACATCTCCATCACCACTGAACATGTCATGGTTGAGTTTAAACCCATTGCTTAATGGGTGACAAACACCTGGGGTGTTATAGCCCTCCCCTCTTAAAGGAATCGCGTCCAGAGATTCGGTGCAAAAGACTTTTAAGGGAAGAGAAACATGTCATCCAGTTTCCAACATCAGTGATAGCATTAGGCCACTTAACTTCGGAGTATCAGAGGGACCAAGTTGGTCACGACACTTTCTGATACTTGCTCTTCGTCGTAAGTTGTTGTCTGAAGAATTTCCTTCGTTGGCTTCCATAAAGCATTGTTACATTGGGAGGAATCCAAGATAGCACTGTCCAGCGTACTTCGTCCTCGATGCACGAAGAGTGATACAAGCATAGACTAAATACTTGTAACATCTACTTCCCTAGTGGATATAGCATAGACCTATGGACTTTGCACTAGATCGCAGTCGGTTGATGGATATTCCTCGCAACGGTGCTATATTTGTTCCCAAGGTTTGAAAAGCAGTTCTCTATTAAAGTGGCTTGAGCACAACTTTTTGTAAAGGATGTGATCAAAGACGGGGTAAACATCCTTTGAGGGTATGAGAAGCTAGTTAACCAATATCCAAACTGGTTGTAGCGGTGCAATCACTCATTTGTCAACTGATGGAAAGCTACATAATGTTTCATGTGTGCAGTGCTCTTTCTCTGATAACAATACTGTATTACCTGAGTCCATTGAGTGAGCGGTGAATGTGATAGCTGACTCCATTGACTCAGCATTTTCGACGACCATTATTTAAGGGAATTCTTGTATCCAAGCGGCAACAGTTATCTGAGTTGTATCTGAGGCAACCCCTTGGGTAAAACACATGGAAGACACCTTAGGCATGTCAGCATTGGAAGACACAAGTTGCAAGTAATCACAAAACTAGGGACTAGTTCACTACCAAGCAGGTTAAGTACAATTTGCCTTCGTGGTGCAGTTGCACAGCAAGTTGGGTTTACTTGCATCGTAGCAAAACCAGCTTTCTTAAACTATATTTGCCGTTGAGGCTTCCATTCTTAGGCCAATCAATATCTCAAAAACCATAATCCAAAAATCTATGGGTTGACACCTTTCCAATTACTTTCGAATTGCAAGGGCACAATTTGACTTCTAGAACACTTTGACTGCTCACGCATTGCTGATCTAAGAGGGCAAAAGCAAGGCACATAGGGTTGCACTTAGTCTTCTCAAGGGTATGGAGGGTTGTCTAACAGCAATATACCTACAAGTTGTAATTTCTTGGCATGAATTACAAACACAACCGTCTAATGCAAAGGATGATCGCAGTCACAGCGAAATTGCAGATTCTGTACCCTTTTGTTTTCTATTCATATCTCACAAACTAGTGCTCCATTGTGCATGAATTTTGGTAGGAATATAGATCCATGGGTCTTCTAACTACTCACCAAAATTCAACTCAACCAGACACCGTTTGACTATCCAAACAATTCATCTACCAAAACTGCTCTGTTCTGAAATAGTAGCAAACTGAGCCGACAAGATATCTCTCAAATCCGATGTTTTACTCAACCAATACTCAAACCAACTTAAGACATTGAAGGGTCCTAAGCAATGAATGATATCACCAAGTTTGGGGTCAATCCAACTTCGTTTGAGTCACTAATTGCTGACTTGAAGATAACCAATTTTAGTGCCACAAAATCTGGACAGATTTCGTGTTCTCCCTTTTCTTTGCTTCACACGTTGAGGTGTGTGTTTTGCACTCTTTAACCTTTCTCATAGCAGCAGCAGCCTTTCCCTAGCTGAGGATGGAGGCTAGAGTTTTCCTCACATGCTTCTCTGGTAACACTTCAACCATCGTTCTAGACAGTAACTTGACTATGCACAAGCATTGGACTTGTGGCTATGTTTTTAGGACACAAAGCATCCTCTTCATGAAGGGACTGTCCTATTGTGATAAGGAACCATTCCTATATATCCTTCGGCACTTCATCCAATAGAGTCCGGACACATGTGTTAGTGGCACCTTGGGGCACAAAGATGCTGACTGAAACTAGGGACGTCTTGTACTATCTATGTGATTGTCCAAGATGGAATTGACTTGATAGCACAGGTTTTGGAAAACAAGGCAGTAGTTGCATTACTAATGGCTTGCTGTTTCATTGTTTAACATTAATTGTTGTGTGCCTTTCTGATCCAACAGTGATGACATAAGTTGTTCACTAGGTGACGGACGTCAATACTGGGACAACCAAGTGGAGTCACTTGTCTACCACCTCTTGTAGTCGGTTAATGTTTATGTCGGTGACCAGTTCTTCAAAGGTTATCCTTTTTGTGACTTCAACCGGACGCTCTACTACTTTCGGTCTGATATAGGGATCTTCGATAAGATATGGAGAGATAATCAAGGAAGAGCTCACGTGAAAATAACACATCGGTGCAGTTCTGCAATGGATCATGACTAGAAACCTCGATACCAGCGCGCACCCAGTAGCACAACCATGCATCGGCCGCCCACAAGGAGGCCCTAGGTTCCGTCGTGGCACCGTAGATTGCTAATCGTGGCACCATTACTGAACATACAACCCACCAGAATTCTCACATGGCACAAATTTGGTTGCATAGGAGCAAGCACAATGAGAAGGAGGGATAGCAAACAAAGGTAGTCACAAGGTTAGGACTCCACAAGGAGACGATCAGAAGATCAAAACATAGCACAAAAGAACATAGCCTAATTGCCGAAGGCAACTAAGCAGGAGACTCTTGCTTAATTTCCATATACGCCTCGTGTCCACCAAAGTGATTACCAGATAAATATTAACATGAGATTTGGTCCTGTCGAGCAGCAACAGGAGATCAAGACTGATAAACATCTAGGGACTTGAACGGGTTCGAGGCAAAATAAACGAGATTCGAAGGTCAGAGCCAATGCACTAACTAGGGATTCAGTTGATAAAGCAATGACATGATCTGTGTGGAAAAGGTTCCAAAGCCAGGGCAGATAGTGATTAGCGTTGCACTAGCTCATCCATAAGAGAAAGAGCAATGAAGTCCGACAAAGATTTTTGAGCAAGGTCCTCCCCCATAGGAGCGGGACAACCACGACACATGCAAGCATTCAAGGGAATTAAGCTTGGGCCTACGGTTCAAGCAAGGCATAGATACACAAACGTTCAAGGGCTAGTGACCACGTCTACAGGCTCAGGCTCCCAAGAGAGAACCTAATTGGAGACGACAACTGTGCGATTATGTAACTTGAGCGTTGTTTTAGGATAAAGCTATTTGACACTCGTATGCTTACCGAGGACAAAAGGGTGTCAACTACGGCACTACCTAGATAACGAGCATCCACACATATATCATGTTCTTAAGCGAGCATTTCGAAACACTCAATTCAATTAGCTTAAGCGACTATTACTAAGCTCAAAGTTCGCACACATAACAAGCATTTACCAGAGAAGATCTATCTACAAGCTTGGCCCAAAACCAAAGCAAGCTAAAGCATTCACTTAGAATATGCACAGAAACTGAACAGCAATACAGTAGGCACATGTTTTAGGCATAACTGAAGTTGTATGCATCAAACAAAGGTGATTCTAGACTTTAGGTAAAGCTTATTAAGTTGTCTATAACTTTGGTATTCTCTATAACTATAGAAAACACCGTTATGACCACGAAAACATCACTACTATAGAAACTGTTCTAGCAGCCCTAAACATTGTTACCTTAGACCAACAATAATTTAATTTTAGTCATAAGAATCACAAGTACTTAAGTGAGGCCTAAAGCATTTGCAAAAGCTTGTAAGAGCAACATACCCACCACTTGGCTAGACTAGAGGACATTTATAGGTTTAAACATGTAACCACAATTATTTCTAGAAAGGCTAAGCACACACTTTTCTCAAGCACTTCCTATTCAAGCAACATGGAACAAGGCATTTTGTCTAGCTTCACACAGAGAAGATAGCAACATCACATTGATCACAAGTTACTTAGTATTAAAACAAGGTGAGGGAAGCATATTTATGCACAAGCACAATCATGATGCATGCTCGTCCTATTCGTCCTCATGAAATTGCTAGCCTATGGTGGTAATCACGTTCTATGTCAGTGGCATAACACGTACTCTCTCAATATATAGCTAGTCGTCAGCTACATTCAATCTACGCATTCGTGGTTAGCGTACCTGTAGGCAAATTCATTGTAGCCCATCCCCACAAGAGATAAATAAGCACACAATGAAAGCAGTAAACTAAGATACTCTGCATATATACATCCCCAAATGTATATACTTCGATATCCATAGCTACCCGATAAATATACCTGTAATTAAATACCTTCATATATACATGTGTGTGACATGTAAATATTCCAGTAACCACAGCTAACTCTCCCCTAGACCGACAGTTGGACGGTCATGCTCTCACAACTCACACTTACCTGGGCGTAGAGGCAATTGATCCATACATTACCATTCAAACGAATGGCATCCATACAATAGCACGCCGTATGGACGACGAAAGTAAAAAACCCCCCATGTTAGTCCTTAGATAGCCACCTAATAGTCGTTAACTGGGCATAAAGGAGGATGTCGCTAGCATAGTTTTGCAAATTAGTTTTGACAAATTTGCCTGTAGCTAAAGTTTTAGTTAAATAGGCTTTTTAAAACCAAAACTTTGTTTTTAAAATAATGTACATGACAGTATTATGCTTAATCTTGCTCTGATACCAGCTGTAACAGAACCGACCAAATCATAAGAACGTAAGTACAAAAACAATCATCGAGGCGATCAAATTCCTATACTTAAGCTCCCATAATCCCGGTAGTCCAGAAATCACGAAGGATTTCAACCAACTCTCGACATACAAACCAAGATCGTAGTGATTCAACACAACACATCATTCGTTACAACATTTCACAAGTAGCATTCGAATTACATCCATCAGAGTTCAAATAACATATTACAAACCAAGTTTGAGTGTGCGGAAGCAACATAGTTTAGTACAAAACATCATAGTTTTCAAATACATTGCCAAGTCTGAGTCATGTCCCACAAAAGCATTATCAGGTACGAGAACTAGTACAGACCGCGCCCAACGGTCTAGTCTTCATCCCTAGCTGGGAGAAGGCAGTACTTGCAGCAACCAAAGTAGAACTGGTCATCTGCAACAAGTGGGAGATAAACCCTATTGAAAAGTGTCAAGCAACAGATTTCTTATTTTTCCTAGTATCATTCTAGCATAAGAATAGCACTCACCAATTTTTACCTTCACTGGATCTATAGAAAAATTATGAAAATTCACACAAGATCCATCCATGCAAACAAGATAATTTTCTATCTCCTACATACAGTATCCAAAATTTATGAAAATTTAACTACAAGCTATTCATGATATGAGCAGTACACCATAAAAATTTCATGCCATTTGGAGCTACCTAGAAAAAGATATAATTACCCCTATTTCTTGTATGATTAAAAGAGATAAATAGAAACTCCCATTTTCATAACAGAACCTGGCATGGATTATATTTTTAATAGAAACTAGACATTATCATGAACTCAACAAAATTAGAACCACATCATTTGGATCTACCATCTAAGAGCTACATATTTTTGAATATGTACATAAATCTGTGAAATAATAAAACAAAACAAAATAAGAAAACCAATTCAACTACTGGTGGGCCAGCCCGAAGAAACGGTGGCCCGTGAAGCAGGCGTAGGCGTGGCCCAGAAACGGCGCGGCCCAGCCAGGCTCCCGCGCGTCAGTCGACTTTTAGCCGAAAATGCAGAGGAGCTGGCCAAGTCCCGTGAAGAGCGACGTGCTCTCGAGGGGGAACTTAACCAGATCCGCAACGTTGCCCAGCTTGTCATCTCAGAGGTCTTCGGGTCGGCGCCAAGCACTAGCGCACCCGCCGTCCAGCTGGCGGAGGTCCCGAATGCGGTCCGGGACCTTATCACGAGCGAGCTGTTCTACGGAGCGTCAGGGGTGCTGACTTCGGTGGCGACACACCATCCAAACCTAGACTTTGCCACTATCTTCAGTGGGTACGCTGATGGCTTGAGCACGGAGGACATTCAATCAATCGGGGAGAGCTTGTTGCCGCACGCGAGGTCGGTGGCAGAGCAAGTCTCTGCTCAGTGGGTGATGGACGTCCGCCATGAAGACATGGCTAGAAGCATGCGTTGGGAGGACGTTGCCCAGCCTACGGATGGCGCAGAGCCTGGGTCAGAGGTGGACATTGCCCCAGCTTCAACCAAGTCGAATGTCGTCATGCCGGGGAGTGACCGCCCATGCCTTCGCCGGTCGCTCCGACAGCAGATGCTGCCGAGCCGCCCCAATAGCTTGTAAAGTTTAAGTAGTTTAGTAAACATAAAAAGTTTAAGTTTGTGGGGGAGCCCCTGTGTAAACGTTCATGTGTACTTTAATGACTACAGTCGGTTTCGTTTTCAGTGATGGAGTCACTCCGTTCGGGGAAGCTTGTTCCTTTTGTTCCTTAGTTTTCCCTTAGTGTAATTTTGTTTTTTGTTCTTTCTTTTTCTCACCTGCCTGTTTGTCCCATAGGCTACAACCTTGGGAGGCCGGGGCATGGCCCGCGAGGCTCAGCTACTCGTAACCGTAGGAAAAGGCGGGGTGCGATCGGTCGGAATGTTTTAAAGCAAAGCTACATAAGGCAAATTAAAGGAACGAACTACCCTTTTGTTTTGGTAGGAAGGAGTTTCACAATATGGAGGTAAACGAAAAATAGAGGTAGTAGTGTACCCTAGTGGAGCCCTCAAGCGCCCCGGGCCAAAAAGTGTTCGGGTCGGGGTGCTCTTATAGGAGCAAACGCTAAGTAAACAATGGTAAGACTGAAATTTAGGGGAAGAAAAACGACATAGTTGTTTCCAAGCGTTTGGTGAGGATGTCATTGTTGTCGCCCTTCAGTCGGTAGGCATCCGGTCGGATCACTTCAACCTTCAGTCGTCTGGATCCTTGTCCGTTATGCCCCTTTTCATGGCCGCTGCTTCTTCGCCTTTTTCTTCCATTGGCCGGCCGGCCTGTCACAGAAGGCGCTTGAGGAGCTCATAGTCCTTGTAGAGGTGTTTGACAGGGTAGCCATGGTTGGTGCATGGGCTCTCCATGAGCTCGTGGAAGTGGCCCGGAGGGTCCTGCTGGGGTTGCTTGCCCGTGTGATAAGCTGTGGCGACCAACGCGGAATTGGCCGGTCGGCGGCGATCTTTTCTGTTCTTTTTCCCCTTCTACGTGGAGGGGCCCTCGACCTGATCCTGATGCTTGGCCTTGCCTTTGCCTCGGCCTCCATTGGAACGTGGTGAGAGCGGCGCTCGCTGGGGGTGTTGGCCAAAGGTCTGTGGTCCCGGGCCATCCAGGCTAGGACTCTGATCGCTGCTGCGTGCATCTTGGTTTGGCCCGAGCCGCGCGTGGATAGGCGGTCGGTGTGGAGCGGTCGTCAAGTCAAGACGAGGCGTAGGTGCGACCTCTTGTGCTACGCTCGGTGGTTGCAGTGGTGAGTGAGTGGAGTGACTCGTCTGCCGCGTCCCCCTTCCCCTGGTGGGGAGTGAGGCCACGAGTCAGTGTCGTGATACAGAGCTCTCCGCTTGTTGAACGACGGCAGTCTCCACTAGTGCCCGGAGGTTTCGATGGATCGCCTATTCTTGAGAGTCGTTCGCCTCGGATAGGCCGCGTAGAAGCATCACCGCAGCGGCAATGTTCTGATTGGCCTGAGCGAACTGTGGGGGATCATTTCCCCTATCCAAGGTGTTGTGCTGGACCCGACGGGCGTGACCCAGGGCGCCGCTCGCCGGTCTATGCGCACGGGGCGCAGTGTGGTGCATCGAGCGTGCTGGCGCAATAGGTGGCTAACGCAGCCACTGTTGTCGTAGTGCCTCGCCATGCTCCCGTGTGAGCTCAGGGGTCTCCGCACAAGAATCTGGAGGGGTGCGAGTCTGTGAGGACTCTGCTTCCGTCGATGGGTGTCTTGGAGTGTCCGCCATAGCGCACTCCCGAGACAGATGGTGGCTAGGCGCCAGATGCTGGAGCCATCACTCTCGCCATCATCATCCATGAGGTCGAGGAAACAGGTGGGAGCATAGCTCGCCATTCCCATGAATTCGGAAGCGAGAGCGGCGGCGCCGGCATCCTTCGGAGCCCTCGAGCGTACACATCCGTAGGGGATGCGAGGCCGTACGGGAACTGGTCACGTGGCGGTTGCGGCGGAGACAATGGGGTCCCGCCAGATAATTGGCAGAAGATAGAAAATAGCAAGTAGATAACAATATGTACGTTACTTACAGCGGGGTTTGAGCAGAGAGTTTGCTCGGAATGAAGCGTAGATGCCGCACCCTTGAAGTCGCCGTGCGTCCCGGAGCCGATGGAGGGCGCCCCTCCGATGGGCACCGGAACGAGAGCCTCCTCTCAGAGGTGCAGTACGCCGAGCCAGTCGGCGATGAAGTCCAGGCTTCTAAAGAGGAAGGCTTGGGATGGCTCAAAGATGGGTGGAACCCACATCCCAATAGGCGAGAGTACGGGAAACTCTAATGAGCCAAAGAAAATCGTATCTCCGATGACCAAAAAGTGTTGAACGTACAACGTCTTCCCCACGGACGGCGCCAACTATCAGTGCAGAAAGTGACCAACAAGCAAATATTTATAGTTTTGCCATACGTTGTGATCGGAGGTGGCCTAGCACTCAATGACACAGGGTTTATACTAGTTCAGGCAATGTGCCCTATGCCCAGTTTGAGTCAATCGGTGACTTTATTCCTGAGCCCAGGTGCTCGAAGTTTGCAGTGGGGTTACAAACGAGAAGGAGAAAGATGGGGTGTACAAGAGGTCTGGTCGGCTCCGGTCGGAAGGGCCAAGAGCGACAGGAGCTCCGGTATGAGCTAAGTGTTCAAGCGTGTGTTTGAGGTCCGAACCTAACGGTTCTATGGTTGTGAACCAGTGAACTTGGTCGATCTAATGAATCTGTGGTGACTTGTATGAACTTGAATCAACTTTCTCTTCTTGGGAGAGAGCACATCCCCTTTTATAGATGAAGGGGATGGCCTTACATGTGAGAGGGAAGGAGTATGTTTGATTCTAAGCCTTGTTGCCCACGCCCATGGGTACAGGATGATGGTGGGCACCCGCAACACTGTTGGATGTCAGATGCATGTGGGAGGTCACGTCGTCTTTGTTTGGGTATGGCAGATGTCGGTACCTGCATATACTGTTGGTGTCCAGAGGCATGTGAGGAGTTTCACCATGTTCACTCGGTATGGTAAAAGTCGGCGCCCACAACACTGTCGATGCCCAGAGGCATGTGGGGGGCCTTACCGTATGGGAGTTAATGGCGCTCTCAATACTGTTGGGAAAATGTCAACGCCTACAACATTGTTTGTGTCAGGGAGGTTGCAGAGTACTGTTCCTGCAGGTGTATAGGGTACGGTCCTTGGTATCGTGGTTTGACTTATGTGCCTTGTCTCGCTTTCTCCGTTCGTTCCCTGGTCCTTTCCGAGTGGGCGTCCCCGGTCAGTTGGTCCCAGTCGGCTTTGGTGGAGCCAGTCGGAGAAGTGCAGTGCGTAGGGTCTTTGCATACCCTGGTCGGAGATGTGGGGTCGGAGTCAGAGGTAGTGCTTTGCCAGGCCTTCCGGTCATAGAGGCCGTCCGGAGGCGGCTAGAGTCGGAGCGAGCACTCCGGTCGGAGAGGTGGGCCGGAGTAGGAAAAACGGGTGCCGCTCCTCCTTGGCCAGACCTTCCGGTTGGTGACTAGACCACCCTTCTGGCCTGTCGTTTAGATACTTGGGCCGGCCCATGAGTCGTGCGCTATCTGCTTGGGCCGAGCCTTTGTTGGGAAATCGGCCCATGAGGGACCCCGGGTTTATGAACCCGACAACCCCCTTGTTTGGTTGTTTTTCTCAACTGGGCTTGGTCCAAGTCGAATTCTGTTTGTTTGCCTAGATGGCTTGCCAGTGATCCCAACTACCTCCCAACCGCCGGTCTGGGAAGATGTTTGTTTGCCTGCACGTCTGGGCAGGCCAACGAACAAGCACAAGATAGCACAAATGAAGGCATACAACAGTCTATGCAATAGCAATTGTTTGGACCAGTTTAACTCATATTACAACATGATAAAACACAGTTTAGTGTAACTAAATAAACTGATAACCAAGCTGTTCATTACTAGCAACTTTTGCAATTGTTCAGCTTCATCCACATGAGAAAACCAAAGCACACAGGAAGATAATGACAACATTTTTGTAGTTCATAGCCGAACTTGGTGCTGCAGATTCCACCATAGAAATGGAGGTAGAAGGAATTCAGTTGACTGTTGAGTTAAAATCAGCAATGACTTGCTCATAGGACTTGTACTTCTTATGCACAGCCTCTCGATACCCCAGCACGTGCTCACTGCACCCAGCCCAGCTGGGGTACACACCAGGTTTGTACCCTTTGAAAACAACATACTGTAACACCCTAAATTTTGCACCTTTGAAAATAGGGTCAAATTAATTTAATTTTGTATTTTTGAGCTCATAAAAACATAGGGAAATAATAAATTTACATTAAATTAAAATTTATCTTAAGATAAAAACATGTTTGTTGCATTCATGTCGGTCGCACCTTGTGTTTCTATGTGCAAATTATTTTTTAAAAATACGTTTAGGAGACGAATATCTATCTCTATGAAATTTCCAGCTTCTTTCTCGAATTTAATTCCAACCTCCTTGACCTTAATCTTTATGTTCCAAGTTTCCAACAATCAATTCATGATCTCCAAATCTTTTACTTGAGTTCTTCGTCCTTCAATTTGCTTCGATCATTTTTCGTGATATAAATGGTAATTCTAGACTTTCTGGAATTATTTTTATTTCATGATATTAATTAATTTCAAAATTAAAAAAATATGAGCTCCATTTTCCACCGACAAGGCCCATGCCTTTATTTACTAATGGGCATAAATGATTATTTAGGCCTATTAGTGGAGGTAGATGGTGCAACATTAATTAGTACCATATTGCTCGTTGGTGTGAAGGTGGGGAGTTTTCCTCCCTATATTTGTACCACACCTGGGCAAAACACACCAAGACTACCGTAAGGAAAGCCTCTAGTTTGAGAATCCCGAAGGCAATAAAATTAGATTTTTCCCTCTTTCTCTACGTTCCAACGTCTCGCCTATACACGTCGTCCCGTCCCTGCATCGTCAATTGGACGACCGAGCACCATGGCCTGGCACCACGTGGCTGGCTGGCATGCAAGCCATCGTCACCGTTTTGGTTGGATGAGCGTGCGAGCGGTCAGCTGCTGCGGCGTTGGTCTAGATCCAAGAAAGCGCCGCTGCCGGCGAACCTGCCGTCGACCAGCGCTGGTGAGCCTCTGCAAATACTCCTCGTTTCTATTGTTCACGTCCCGGTATCGTTTTAGCCAGTTGTCTGCCCATGCGTCATCTAGTTTCACCATAACGTGTGCACAAGGCATAGAGGCTTACATGCACATGAGCAATTAACGTCACCCGTGCATGTATAACCCCTCTATATATCTAGCTCTTCAAACTCTAATGCAAATTCGGTTCTTTTGATATCAATTCGTCCATGATCATCTAGAACACCTTTACTACCCATGTTTCTCTGCAGTTTCAAACCTCTGCCATCCAATCGTTTTAGCTCTGGTCTATTCGTTTTAATTCCGTTTTGCACCGTTCAAGTTACATTAGATTCGTGTCGACGTGGTCTACATGTTAGTAGCAGTATTTTTATGCCACCCGCTTATGTGTTTATAATTAAATATTAAATTGATTAATTTACATGCAAATTTTATAATTAAAAGCAATATAAGCAAACATTGATCTTTCAAAGATAAATATTAACCAGATTAATGTTAACATATGTGTTTGTAGTTATAATTGATTAGTTTAAACACGATACATATAATGACTTGTATAGATGCTCTCGCATGGTTATTTCCTTTTCAATGTAAAATTTAAATCACTTAAATAATATGAGATATGTTTATAAATAAAATATGATTAGCTTTAACTCCACTTGCAAAATTAAATAAGTTTTGATTAATTTGAATTAATACTACTCACATAGTTTTATTAATTAACATAAATCAAGCTCGTAATTGTTTCTTTTATAATGTAAAACTTTTGGGTAGTCGTCCGTTTAATTGTAGCTCCGTTCTCAGCGTTTCTTGTGATCTTGTGACCGTCGCACCTAACTCTCTTTTAGTAACATTGTTTAACATATTTTGTGCTTTCAAATAAAATGTTAGTTTGATCAGTCCATACCCAATTGATTTTCTAATTAAAAGCAACTTAGCCTTTCCACTTCGATATTAAGTAAAAATAAGATTAGATCCATTTTAGTTATCCAAATCAAATATAACTTGGCTTAATTCAATTTAGATACTTCTATGAAATATCTTATACACGTTTAAAATAAATGAATCTTAAAACCTTTTTTTCTCTTAAGGAGTAAATTTTACGGTAGACGTTTCTTGTTCACCGTAGCTCCGATTAGCGTGCTTTTCGCGTATGTGTGCTCGTAGCAATGCGTTCAGACCTTTTTATTGATTGGTGTACTGTTCTAATCTAGTCAAATTTGTATGTTATACATGTTTGTGTTTGGATGCTTGTGTGGTGCTTTATTATCATGTTCAGTCGGTGAGCTTTACATGGTGATCAAGAAGTTCTTGAAAGTTTGGACTTGAAGAAGGATCTGAGTTTAAGGCAAGTATAGCATGGGATCTTCGTTGTTGTCCTATACACCTTTAATCATTTAATTCATTGTGCATGTGTCTACCTTGACTACCACTAAGGATTTACTAGTACTTTGTTACCTTGTACCTTGATTCCTATGGCTTGACGAATCGGGTATAGTGCGGCCCCTATTCGTATGTGTATAGGCTGCGCGGAATGTGCTATTTCAAAGGGGAGCTCTACATCTATTTACCAATTGGAATCCTAGCGGCCCTAACTTGTTAGACGAACCTTTGAAAGGCTCGGGTAATTGTCAGGATTGGTCTTCGGTTCGAGCTATCATCAATTGGGAGTTCAACCTTCAACATACCCAAGACAAGTTGGCATTGATGACCCAGGAGGTATGACGACAATGAAAACATGCGTTGCATCTTGCACCCCAAAGGAAATCACACCATCGAAGATTGCTACACCTTCAAAGATCGATACACAAGGAAAGATAGTAAGGAGAATACCAAAGAAGGCAATCAGAAAAAAGAAGAAGACAACCACGAAGACAAGGGATTCCAGAAATCCAGGGGGACAGTAGCAGTAATCTTTGTCGGCGTTCCAGATTCTAGAAGCAAACATCAAGAAAAGCTAGCGTTATGAACCATCATGGCAGCAGAACCTGCTACACCAAGATATCTCAATTGGTCACAGTATCCAATCTAATTTTCAAGAGAAGACCAATGGACTAGCATAGGAAATGCAAGCCATTACCCACTGGTTCTGGATCCAACTATTGCCGGTATGACTGTTACGAAAGTACTAATCGACGGGGGAGCCGGACTCAACATCATTTGTTTAGAAACTCTAAGGAAGATGGGACTACAACTCGTCGAGATGATTACACCGACAAGCACACCTTTTTATGGCATAGTACCCGACAAGGCAGCAATGCCACTTGGACAAATCACTCTACCGGTTACTTTTGGGACTACCTCGAACTACTGTATAGAGTTCATCAAGTTTGAAGATGCGGACTTCGATTCATCACATCACGCAATCCTCGGGCGCCCAACACTAGCAAAATTCATGGCAATACCGCATTATCCATACCTGTTGCTTAAAATGCCAGGGCCTAACGGTGTCCTTTCTCTTCGGAGTGATTTGAAGCGCGCTTTTGACTGCGATGTTCAGGCAATCCAAATTGCAGCAAAAGCACAGGCCGTCGATGGAAGAAAAGAAATAGCCACTGTTGCAGCAGAAATGAACCCAGAAGAGCTAGTGATACCAGCTAAAAAATCCAGTATCCTAGCACCACCAAAAGAAGCCAACGTCAAGCAAATCGACCTGGGCACCGGTGATCCCTCCGAAACGGCAACCATCAGCGCCCACCTCTCAGCAAAATAGGAACTCACGCTTACCAACTTTCTTCGGGACAACAAAGATATCTTCGCTTGGAAGCTGGCCGACATGCCAGGGGTCCCAAGAGAGTTGGCTGAGCACAGAATTGATATCAATGAAGGCTCCAAGCCTGTGAAGTAACGACTACGACGATTCTCACTCGACAAGAAGGCAGCAATTAAAAAAGAAATCACAAAACTAATGGCAACCGGATTCATCAGAGAAATCCTCCATCCAGATTGGCTAGCAAACTCAGTTCTGGTACAGAAAAAGAATATGGACGAGTGGCGCATGTGTGTCGACTACACAGATCTCAACAAACACTGCCCGAAAGATCTGTTCGGGCTACCACATATTGATCAGATAGTGGATTCAACAGCATGATCTGCCCTATTATCCTTCTTTGATTGCTATTCAGGATATCACCAGATTGCATTAAAGGAACAAGACCAGAGCAAGACATCTTTCATCACCCCATTCGGTGCTTACTGCTACAAAACCATGTCATTTGGACTCAAGAATGCTGGTGCCACTTACCAAAGAGCTATCCAAACGTGCCTCGGTGATCAGATCAGCGAAAACATAGAAGCATACGTGGATGATGTAGTAGTAAAGACAAAGAACCCAGATACACTAATTGAAGACTTAAAGCAAACCTTCAAAAACCTGAAAAGATAGAGGTGGAAATTGAACCCAAACAAGTGTGTATTCGGAGTTCCTTCAGGACAACTACTCAGATTCTTGGTCAGTCATCGCGGAATCGAAGCAAGCACCAAGCAAATTTGAGCCATAACAGAGATGGGCCCTCCTCGAAGTGTCAAAGATGTGCAGAAACTAACAGGCTGCATGGCGGCCCTCAATCGTTTCATATCAAGACTGGGCGAAAAAGGGTTACCTTTCTTTAAATTGCTAAAGAAGACAGACAAGTTCGAGTGGACAGAAGAAGCCAACAAAGCTTTCAAGAAGCTCAAGACATACCTCACCTAGTCACCCGTTCTCACACCTCCGAAGAAATACGAAGACATGATGCTGTACATTGCGGCAACTTCTACTGTGATCAGCACAGCTATTGTCGTAGAAAGAGAAGAAGAAGGGCATGTATATAAAGTACAATGCCCCGTATACTACATCAGCGAAGTATTGTTAGAATAAAAAATCCGGTACCCGCATGTGCAAAAATTACTCTACGCCCTTCTGATCACTTCACGCAAGCTTCGCCACTATTTTGAAAGCCACAAGATTACCGTGGTGACAGATTTCCCACTCGGAGATATTCTACACAACAGAGACGCAACAGGGCTCATATCTAAGTGGGCATTGAACTTGGTGCTCTCAATATTGATTTCACCCCACGAAAGGCAATTAAATCTCAAGCCTTGGCCGATTTTGTTGCCGAGTGGACGGAAATTCAACAACCTATGTCAAATACCTTTCTTGATCATTGGAAGATGTACTTTGATGGATCACTCAAGCTAGGCGGAGCCGGTGCAGGCATTCTCCTCATTTTTCCAGATGGAAAACAACTCAAGTATGTCCTTCAGATACAATGGCAAGCTACAAACAATGAAGCAGAATACGAAGCCCTCATCCACGGGCTACGAGTGGCAATTACCCTCAGAATCAAGCGTTTACTCGTATACGACGACTCAGCAGTAGTCATCAATCAAGTCAACAAAGATTGGGATTGCACCAATGAAAACATGGGCGCTTACTGTGCTGAAATACGAAAACTCGAAAAACATTTTCAAGGATTAGAAATTCTACACGTCCTGCGCGATTCTAATATTACGGCAGACGTCCTCGCCAAGCTTGGATCAGACAGGGCAAAGGTCCCACCTGGTGTATTCATAGAGGAGTTATCAGCTCCCTGTATCAAACAACCCGGTGAGATAACCCCTGAAATCTCAGCTAAAGGCACCCAGATTTTGGTAATCACCACTTCATGGACCCAGGTTTTTATTGATTACATCAAAGAGAATAAGTTGCCAGCGGAAAAAGAGGAAGCTACCTGAGTTGTTCGCAGAAGCAAGAATTACGTCCTAGTAGGAGACAAGCTCTACAGAAGAGCCGCATCATTAGGAGTACTCCTAAAATGCGTCTCATTTGAAGAGGGCAAAGAGATCCTAGATGAAATACACTCAGGTTGCTATGGAAATCACGCCGCTTCAAGAACACTAGTCGACAAAGCATTCCGCACCAGTTTCTACTGGCCAACCGCTTTGAAAGACATAGAAGAACTCATCAGAAGATGCAAAGGTTGTCAAATGTTCGCAATACAAGCTCATGTGCCAGCTCACAACCTCATCTACATCCCACCCGCTTGGCCTTTCTCCTACTGGGGGCTAGATCAAGTAGGACCTCTCAAGAAAGCAAAAGGAGGTTTCAAGTACATTTTCATAGCAATTGACAAGTTCACCAAGTGGATTGAATACAAACCACTCGCAAAATACAGCGCAGCCAAAGCAGTCGAGTTCATCCAAGACATTATGCACCGCTTCGGCACGCCCAATCGAATCATCATAGATTTGGGTTCTCCCTTCACAGCCACTGAATTCCAAAGTTGGGCATAGGACTATGGCTTCAGCATAGATTACGCATCAGTCGCGCATCCAGAGGCCAACGGACAGGTAGAAAGGGCTAATGGACTCATACTAGCCAGATTAAAACCAAGATTGTATGAAGAACTAGTGGACTATGGATCAAAATGGATTGAAGAATTACCCAAGGTCGTATGGGGGCTGCGAACTCAAATAAGCAGAGCAACCGGATACTCACCTTTCTTCCTAGTTTACGGATCAGAAGCCGTACTACCTACCGACTTGATCTGGACGTCACCAAGGATAGAACAATACGACGAAGGAGAAGCAGAACACACCCGAAGATTAGAACTCGACAATACAGAAGAAGTCAGAGTAAACGCTACCCTTCAATCAGCAAGATACCTCCAAGGATTAAGACGCCACTACAACAAGAATACCCAGCATCGATCACTACAAGTCAGAGACCTAGTACTAAGAAGAATACAAAAAACTGACGGACGCCATAAACTACTCAGTCCTTGGGAAGGTCCTCTTATCGTCACAAAAGTCACCGGACCAGGCACATACAAGTTAATAACCGAAGACAGAAAAGAAGTCAACAATACATGGCACATCAGTCAGCTAAGAAGATTCTACGCATGAAAACAACTCAAGGGAAAATATATATACAAGCCACAAGAGATCAATGTTCATGATCAATAAAGATGGTGCTCATCGACAACATATGTACTATTATGACTTATCAATATTCATGATCAATAAAGATGGTTCTTTCTAGACAACATATGTCTTACTATGGCTTTCCCCGAGTTGTTTCCAATGAGCCCGCCGATGAGGGTAGCTAATAAGCTAACACCCAAACCAAAAAGCAAAATGGCTGAAAAGACGCCTGAGCATACCGGCCGAGAGCAAAAGAGCTAAAAACATGCTTGAGCCCGTCGATGAGGGTAGCTAATAAGCTAACACCCGAACCAAAAAGCAAAATGGCTGAAAAGACGCCTGAGCATACCGGCCAAGAGCAAAAGAGCTAAAAACATGCTTGAGCCCGCCGATGAGGGTAGCTAATAAGCTAACACCCGAACCAAAAAGCAAAATGGCTAAAAAGACGCCTGCGCATACCGGCCGAGAGCAAAAGAGCTGAAAAGATGCTTGAGCCCGCCAATGAGGGTAGCTAACAAGCTAACACCCGAACCAAAAAGGAAAATTCCTGAAAAGACGCCTGAGCATACCGGTCGAGAGCAAAAGAGCTGAAAACATGCTTGAGCCCGCCGATGAGGGTAGCTAATAAGCTAACACCCGAACCAAAAAGCAAAATGGCTGAAAAGACGCCTGAGCATATCGGCCGAGAGCAAAAGAGCTGAAAAGATGCTTGAGCCCGCCGATGAGGGTAGCTAACAAGCTAACACCCAAACCAAAAAGCAAAATGGCTGAAAATACGCCTGAGCATACCGGCCGAGAGCAAAAGAGACGAAAAGATGCTTGAGCCCGCCGATGAGGGTAGCTAATAAGCTAACACCCGAACCAAAAGGCAAAACGACTGAAACTAAGCCTGAGCATAAATCAGAGCAATTTCAAGACAAGACCCTCCAGCTCCTTGTTCCAAATAGCAAGAGGCTCGAGGGCTACACTCGAAAGATCCCAAGAAGCGCTACATGGTTTTGCTCAAGAAAGCACTCGGACGATGCTTGTTCCTGCTCAACAAGACTTGAAGGAACAAGACGAGGCTTCTAGAACTCAACCATGAAGTGCTCGGGGGCTTGTCGATCCTAGGATGTTTTTGCAACCAGAGATAGGACCAGATGCTGACCACACTCCGAGTTAAGCCAAAAAGAAGAAGCTAGAGATGTCCTAAGTCTTTTCAGTACTAACAAGAACACAAAGTTTGTCGAGACAACGATCTATACCGAGTTGTTTACAAGTCACAGACGAAAGCCAGAAAAGCACTCGACAAATCAAGGAAGTCTATCAAAACATCAATCTACGTATACCGAGTTGTTTACAAGGCACAAACTGAAGCCAGAAAAGCACTCGATAGATCAAGAAAGTTTGTCAAGACAATGATTTACCTAAGCCAGGTTGTTTACAAGACAAAGAAATACAGACAAAGAAGGCATCAACAAAAAATAAAGAATCTCCATTCAGTCTTCAAGTATAGTGTTTTATTATAGAAGCTGGAATACAAAGGTCGACTACATCAAGCATTGTCATCAGGAGAAGAAATATCAATGTTAAGATTATATACAATCTTCCTAGCTAAATCATCGACCTCGGGCTCCAACTTCTCAACAGCATCTAGATACTCTTGGCTCTCGGCTTCATTAGCAACCTTGGACAAAGGAAAGTCCGGAGAAAGAACCCGGACCTAGGACAGAACATTCCTAGTACAAAGATGGGCACACCTCTTCATGAACTCCTGGAAACGGGTCGGCACTTGGGGAATGAACTAAGCCCAAGAATGACCATCATCTGCTGGAGTCTGGAGAAGGTCGGCTACTGACCAAAAAGACTTCCACAAAGCTTTCCAGTTCTCAGTAGCCATTGCCAACTTGCCAGTCAAGTCCTCAACGGTCTTTTGGGCCTACACAAGATCTCTGTCAGCTCCACGCCTAATCAACTTAGCAAGCGCGAGTTCTTCTTCAGCTTGAGTAAATACCTCCTTGGCCTTATTGTGGCTAGTGCGAACGAGTGTCTTCATCTCCTCGATACCCTCCGAGAGCTTCTGCTTTTCAACTCAGAGAGCTAGACCAATCAACAAAAGACAAGTCAGCAGAAAGGCAAATTTGAGTACAAAGGGAAGCGAAAAAGAACTCGTGATATCATGGCACTCTTTCTTCATGGCCTCCACATTTTTCAAGGCCTCCTGGGCAGCTGCATCCCTCTGCTTTTCTACCTCAACTACCCGGGCACGGAGAACCTTCTCCTCCTTCTGATGCGTCTGACGCTCGGTCTCTAACTCGACCCGACAGAGGCCAAGCTCTGCCTTTAGGGTACTCACCTCAGAAGACAACTTTTTCTCGGTTTCAGACGAGAAAAAGAAGCCGGTATGATCATGAGAAAAGGACTGAGCAAAAAGAGAGAGAAAAACAAGACATAAGGATAGAAGAAAAACGAACATCCAAAGAAAGAATAGCAGAAAAACTTACCTGGAGCTTTTCCCCAAAAGAACTCGCAAGGGTCGACAAGCTTCCCCAGGCGACGGTTAGCTCTGACAATCGATGAGTGGCATCAAATTGCTGCACCACATCATCAGCCGAAAGCGGACCACCAGAAGCAAGAAGAGGAGAGGGAGAAGCCGGCCGAGGCGAAGAAGGCATGACCAGGGCAATCTCCTAGGAAGCCACGGCCAATCCCTCAGATGAACCTGCCGCCATGGCCACGGTCACCTCAGGAGTCAGCAAATCAGCAGCTGCGTACTCTGTCCCCCTCACAGCCACCTCGACGACCGTGCATTCTAAGTCCTGAGACTCATTACACAAGGGCGCACCAGAGGTTTGACAAGAAGTCGACTGGAGGCTCAGGGAAGAGGAAGGCCTGAAAGTTGACAAGGAAACTCACCAATAAGAATAAGAAAAAAGGAGAACAGAAGTAAAGAAATAAAACCAGAATTCACTCACTCAGCTATCTTCTTCTTCATAAAACCAAAAGAAGACCTCGCAGGGGGAACCACAGCGGCAAAAACATCACCACCACCCTGCGACAGGAGCGGTGCGGCCGGTACTGGAGCCCCAGAAGAACTCGAACCCGATGACCGCTTACTACAAGAGAACAAGACCAAAGTCAAAACAAAAACAGGGGTTCAACAATAGGAAAACAAGAAAAGAACTCACCGACAAGTAACGAGGGCAGCATCATCATCCTCTTCTTCCTCACTCTCGACCAAGGCCACCATAGCACTAGCTGAAAAAAGGACAAAAGTACTCGGTCAAAGATAAAAACAAACAACAAAAGGACAGAGCGTATTAATATGCTCACCTAAGAGCATGCTAGCTACAACTAGAGTACCTGGACGAGTACTCGACTGGCGAGACTTCTTGGCAGTAGATGGAGCAGAAGAAGAACTATCCGCTCGCCCCCTCTTTCCAAAAGTACGAGGAGCTCGAGGAACTGGACGAGGAACATACTCTTCATATATGTCAGAAAATGCAGAAGAAACACCAGGAAGCGTCATGGTAGTTTGAAACTTACTGGTCAAGGATGCCCCAGCAAGACTACCCCCAGCCTCCACATTTGCAGGGAGATCATCAAGACTACCCCCATATGAGAAGGGTCCTCCACCCCAAAGTACTCGAAACCGTAATGTTCTCGCTCCTTCAAAGGTTGAACTCGGCGGCGAAGAAAACTAGAAATAATCCCGAAGCCAGTCAAGCCTTACTGTTTCAGAATGCAAATCCTCTCAAGAAAAGGCTTGATCGTCTAGAGCTCAGCCGCCATCACAGGATTCTTTTCCCATCGGTCATTAACCAAGGGACCAGATCCAGAATGAACAGAAAGAGGGGGAATCAAGTTGGTGGCATAAAACCAGTCAGCACGCTAATCCCTCACAGAATCAACCAGGTCATAGTCAAAGAATTTGCTCTTAAGACCCTAGCGAAACTGGATCCCGCAGCCACCAAGAACATTGGTGTCATCGCGGTGGGGTTGTGTCTTCAGGCGAAAGAAGTAACAAAAGAGAGAAAGAGAAGGAGGAATTCCAAGGAAGGTTTCACAAAGATGAACGAAAATGGAAAGATGAAGGACAGCATTGGGAGCAAGGTGGTTTAGGCTAATCCCAAAATAGTTAAGAAATCGGTGAAGAAAGGCAGAAGCAAGAAGGCATAGACCGGCACGGATAAAGGAGACGAAAAGAATAATCTCACCAGGGCCTAGAGCAGGGACCCGATGCTCACCTAGAGCTCTCTAATCAGCAATATCCTTGCTCTGAATTAGACCATCGCTAACAAGCTCGCGAAGCTGATCTTCAGTTGTTGTTGGAGCCGGCCAGATCTTCTAAGCAGCCCTCATCGCCATGAATTCCTGATTTTCAATAACGGAGAGCGATGCTTCCTCGTCGACAAAGGTCGTCTGGGACTTACTCGCCGACTTCTTCCTACCCATATACTAGCAAAGGCAATGGGGCACTAAGAATAGAGAAGGCTCGAACAGCAGCGCTCAGATGACGGCGGCAATGGCGATGGCAGAGTTTCGAAGGCTTGGGTTTCAAGGCAAAGGCAAGGTACCAAAGAAAAGGAGGAGAAAGGCCTTTAAATAGATTTTACACCGGTAAAAACGCGGCCCACCAGGCCCGTTTTAACACGGCATGAGGACGCAACGGTCCATTTACCGACGCAGCTAAAATGACGGACGGCTCAAATCCACACAACGGTACAGTTCAACGGGCATATTTTAGACTTATCCATCCAGCACCACGGCGGAGTTATCATATTACTACAAAAAGAACTCATCAACAATAAAGCAAAGAAGGATTACCTCACAAGGAGCGCAACAACCCATTCCTTACAGAAAGAACTCGAAAATCTCACCAACAACCGGGACATCAGGAGAATAAAGAATGACAACTCAGAAGACAAGATTCTTTCCATTATAAATGGTTTAAAAAAATAGAAGATTACACATCTTACAAGACCCAATGAGTTCGGAACTACAACAAGCAAGGTAGCAAAGAGGAACCCGGACACGGCTAGGCTTTGGAACGACTACGTGTTCCAAATTGCTACTAGGTAGAACAAACCGCCCTCGGCTACACTGTTTTCTTCAAAGGACGGACGCAGTGCATCCAAGGCAGAAATCAGCAGCACCGCGGGACAACATGGAGCAGAGAAGGCCAGCAGGCATCTGTCTACCCAAGACCGATGTGATGCTGGATATGGTGTTGATCTGCACCGGACAGTCTCAGGGCAGGCGACGAGGATCAACCCAGAACTGCTAGATGAAGGATCAAATCCCACATCACAAGACTCCCTCCAACTACCGCCACGTACTTCCAAGTACAATGCTGCTGCGGGATTAGCCTACCTCTAATCCCTATCACAAGACTCCCTCCAGCTACGGCAAGATACTCAAGAACTGTAAAATATGCCCGGGGGCTGCTCTACTTCATAAACTACCATATTCATGACTATGGAGACTTTAGACCACGCAACAAAAATGCTCAATGAATCAAAATAGCACAGGAGGAGGATATTTATAGGCCAAAGAAGCGGTGCACATGGACCAAGAGCACCAGCGGAACAAACCTAACAAAGGACACAGTGAAAAGACAGAATTCAATGAAAGAGGAGTCAGGCGTAAAGCGGCAGTACTCGAGTACGAGCATATTCAGAAGAATATACCAATACTGTACAACTCGTGAACAAACAATATTTACTATCAACCACCACCATACAACTACATCTGACAATAGCAGACTACCAAAGAACATGCCAAGAACCTGTATCCAAGTTCTTTTTGATAAAAGAACCCAGCAAGAGGCTCAGGGGCTACACTCAGTGAGTGCACTTTTTTCTTCAAAAAAGCGCATATCAATAAAAAGACTTCCTCAAGATAGCAGTTTTTCAAACAACATAAAATTCAAGACCCTCCAACTTTTTGTTCCAAATAGCAAGAGGCTCGGGGGCTACACTCAGTGAGTGCACTTTTTTTCTTCAAAAAAGCGCACATCACTCAGAAGACTTCTTCAAGACAGACCACTTCAAGGCCACACGACAAAAAGAACACGGACATAGCTATATCCGAGCTCTTTTTGACAAAGAACCCGGGTATATGCTCAAGAGCCCTTCGACGAAGATTTAGGGCGATTTCAAGAGAAGACCCTCAAGCTCCTTGTGCCAAACAGCAAGAGGCTCGGGGGCTACACCCAAATGAGAGTACTTTTTTCTTCAAAAGGTACACACCACGCGAAGATCTCACGAAGCGCTACATTGTTTCGCTCAAGAAAGCACTCGGACGACGCTTGTTCCTGCTCGACAAGACTTGAAGGAACAAGACGAGGCTTCCAGAACTCAACCATGAAGTGCTTGGGGGCTTGTCGGTGCGGGACCCACGGGATACCCTGCATGGAAGGGAGAAGATCTAGTCTAACTAGGATTCTTCCCCTGTAATCTTAGTAGTAGTATTATTCTGTAATCCTATTAGGAACTCTCATTGTAAACCGACTAGGATTCTGACCTCCTGACTATATAAAGGAGGGCAGGGTTCCTAGGGACGAGAGACAAGGCAACACACAATACTTTACAATCAATCCAACGCAAAGGCTAACGCCGACTGGACGTAGGTCTATTACTCGATCAAAGATCGATGGTCCAAACCAGGATAAATCGACTGTCTCTTGCGTTAACCGTCGAGTTCCGCAAACGCTGAAGCCCGAACATACTGCCCCGGGTACCCCCGTGGCAGGCTATCGGTGGTCAAACATCGACACTTTGGAACATTTTTCGTGATATAAATGGTAATTCTAGACTTTCTAGAATTATTTTTATTTCATGATATTAATTAATTTCGAAATTAGAAAAATATGAGCTCAATTTTCCATCGACCCTCAAAGGCCCATGCCTTTATTTACTAATGGGCTTAAATGATTATTTAGGTCTATTAGTGGAGGTGGATGGTGCAACATTAATTAGTACCATATTACTAGTTGATGTGAAGGTGGGGAGTTTTCCTCCCTATATATATGTACCACCCCTGGGTAAAGCACACCAAGACTACCATATGGAAAGCCTCTAGTTTGAGAATCCCTAAGTTAATAAAATTAGATTTTCCCTCTTTCTCTACGTTCCAACGTCTGGCCTATACACGTCGTCCCGTCCCTGCATCGTCAATTGGACGACCGAGCACCATGGCCTGGCACCACGTGGCTGGCTGGCATGCAAACCGTCGTCACCGTTTTGGTTGGATGAGCGTGCGAGCGGTCAGCTGCTGCGGCGTTGGTCTAGCTCCAAGAAAGCGCCGCTGCCGGCGAACCTGCCCGTCGACCAGCGCTGGTGAGCCTCTGCAAATACTCCTCGTTTCTATTGTTCACGTCCCGGTATCGTTTTATCCTGTTGTCTGCCCATGCGTCATCTAGTTTCACCATAACGTGTGCGCAAGGCATAGAGGCTTACATGCACATGAGCAATTAACGTCACCCGTGCTTGTATAACCCCTCTATATATCTAGCTCTTCAAACTCTAATGCAAATTCGGTTCTTTTGATATCAATTCATCCATGATCATCTAGAACCCTTTACTACCCATGTTTCTCTGCAGTTTCAAACCTCTGCCATCCAATCGTTTTAGCTCTGGTCTATTCGTTTTAATTCCGTTTTGCACCGTTCAAGTTACATTAGATTCGTGTCGACGTGGTCTACATGTTAGTAGCAGTATTTTTATGCCACCCGCTTATGTGTTTATAATTAAATATTAAATTGATTAATTTACCTGCAAATTTTATAATTAAAAGCAATATAAGCAAACATTGATCTTTCAAAAATAAATATTAACCAGATTAATGTTAACATATGTGTTTGTAGTTATAATTGATTAGTTTAAACACGATACATATAATGACTTGTATAGATGCTCTCGTATGGTTATTTCCTTTTCAATGTAAAATTTAAATCACTTAAATAATATGAGATATGTTTATAAATAAAATATGATTAGCTTTAACTCGACTTACAAAATTAAATAAGTTTTGATTAATTTGAATTAATACTACTCACATAGTTTTATTAATTAACATAAATCAAGCTCATAATTGTTTCTTTTATAATGTAAAACTTTTAGGTAGTCGTCCTTTTAATTGTAGCTCCGTTCTCAGCGTTTCTTGTGATCTTGTGACCGTCGCACCTAACTCTCTTTTAGTAACATTGTTTAACATATTTTGTGCTTTCAAATAAAATGTTAGTTTGATCAGTCTGTACCCAATTGATTTTCTAATTAAAAGCAACTTAGCCTTTCCACTTCGATATTAAGTAAAAATAAGATTAGATCTATTTTAGTTATCCAAATCAAATATAACTTGGCTTAATTCAATTTAGATACTTCTATGAAATATCTTATACACGTTTAAAATAAATGAATCTTAAAACCTTCTTTTTCTCATAAGGAGTAAATTTTACGGTAGACGTTTCTTGTTCACCGTAGCTCTGATTAACGTGCTTTTCGCGTCTATGTGCTCGTAGCAATGCGTTCAAACCTTTTTATTGATTGGTGTACTGTTCTAATGTAGTCATATTTGTATGTTATGCATGTTTATGTTTGGATGCTTGTGTGGTGCTTTATGATCATGTTCAGTCGGTGAGCTTTACGTGGTGATCAAGAAGTTCTTGAAGGTTTGGACTTGTAGAAGAATTTGAGTTTAAGGCATGCATAGCATAGGATCTTCCTTATTGTCCTATACACCTTTAATCATTTAATTCATGCGGTATGTGTCTACCTTGACTATCACTAAGGATTTCCTAGTACTTTGTTACCTTGTACCTTGATTCCTATGGGTTTATGCATTTAGAAAGTATGATGCTAGCGCTCAATTAAATAACCATGATCTTGTAACTTGACTAATGGTATATGCAATAAACACTAAAAGATGCTTTTTAGCAACATGGCTCAGGAGGGCTAGAGCATTGGGTTGTTATTATGGTGCTCTAGATTCCTCTCCTTAAGGACATATATGTAAGTGGTCAACAAGGACTTACAGTACAACCATGAGTGCCATATGGCTCTGGCTTTAGTCAAGTATGAGGACCTTTTCTAGCTTGTTAGTGGCTACCTTTATGGCGCAAGAGGGGCTTGACAAATCGGGTATAGTGCGGCCTCTGTTCGTATGTGTATAGCCTACGCGGAATGTGTCATTTGGAAGGGGAGCTCCACATCTGTTTACCAATTAGAATCCTAGCGGCCCTAACTTGTTAGACGAACCTTTGAAAGGCTTCATAGTGAACCCTGCCGACCTAGTGGGTCAAGAGGTTGGCCGCCTCGGGTGAAAGGGTAAATCATGGCTCATGGTGAAAGTGTACAACCTCTGCAGAGTGTAAAACTGTTATAACAGCCGTGCTTACGGTCACGAGTAGCCTTGGAACTCTTACGGAATAGATGATTATTAATAGATAATTAATTATTTATGCTATTCATTATTCATGTTTACCTGATCATGTGTTTGTATGGGCTGGTGATAAACTTGAAGCTACTCAATTGCTAAAAACATGACTCACTAAAAGTTAATTGCAGTTAAACCAGTGTCAACTTTTTGAGCCTCACGAACCCCATGTTATATTGCTGAGTACAACATGTACTTACGCTTGCTTTACTTTTTAAATCTTTGGAAAAATCCCGAATGGGTACTAGATTGCTAGAGTTTGTAGAAATTAGGCTTGTGATCAGCCAGTCAGTTGTCCCTATGGAGTTGGAGTCTTCACCTAAAAATCAGAGTTGTCTTGCCATTGTTTGCTATCTAAGGTTATATCCTTTATACTAGTATGTTATATATTGAGCATTGTCTTTTGATGTTACCCTTATTTGTAGCTATATGTGAGATTTGACTTCCTAGGCTCACATATGGTGCATATCTAGTTTTATTCTTTAAAACCAGGTGCTACACATACCAGGCACACATTTGTCTGCATAGAACAAGCACCAAAGCCTCAGTCCAAAAAGTTTTAGGTGCCACCCATCAGTTTGTTCAATGAAGCTATCTATACCAGTTCAAGTGGTAGACAAACTCAAGGAACAAACAGTTGGATTACACATGGCAAGGTTTTAGTTGACATCACAGGCATATTATAGTTGAAAATGGGGCCTCAGACTAGATGATCATGTGTAATAGCTTCTCAATCATATCATGGGTGGCACTGCGTTAGAAGAACCAAACATAGTAGGGCGTGTTTGTTTGCCTGAACAAACCAAAAATAGGTAGGAGAAAACTTAAAACAAGACAGCTATGGAACCATGGAACACATCCATCCCAGCCATCAGCTACTACCACAGTTGCTTGGGAATGGATGTGTCCCATGGTTTGATGATAGCTATTGATGGTAGTTAACAACCAATATAAACCGTCAATTAAACATGCATAAGGGTATAAATATAATCACCAATGAAGGTTTAGGGGTTTAAACTAATAAATTTCATAAGTTTTGGTGAATCTGTGTTTCTAGCAGGGTTTAATCAGAAAACCACCAAGGAGGACCTAATCGTCAAAGGAAAATAAGGAGTTTCACCGTGGTACCTACGTGGGAAGACTCTAGAAGGGTCCAGAAGCCACGTCACCAAAGCGGAGGTCTACCCGGCCTATAGGTGGGGCTACCCAGCCCCCCTAGGGCCACCTGTCAGCCAGCTTCGTATGGCGGTCTCCCACCGCCTTTGAGGATGCATCTAGGCCATTGCTTAAGTCGGTTTGATCCAAGAGCTCATGTTGGACCCTCAGGGCTATATAATCTAGCCCCTGCCTCCCCCAGGAATCAGAAGTCATCAAGTCATTTGAGAAGATAGAAAACCTAATCTCCTCAGAGCTCCTCCTCCTCCATTGCATAGCTAGTTAGGATAGATCTAGAGGGAGGCAAGCAGGACTTCACTTGGATTTCCAATCTTGTCAAGAGTGTGGTTCGGTATAAACTTTGTACCCCTCTCTCTTGTTTCTCCATTATTTTATATGCTAGTTACAATTGTTATGACAATCTTAATATTCATCTTATTCATGTTCATCATTCTGATGTTCAACGTCTACTTTGATTGTATACTTAGTATAGCTAGTTTATCGTTGTGTTTATGCATAAGTTCGTATTGCGCTCACTCTGATGTACACGGGGTGGGTGATCGACATTGTGTAAGCGTGGTGCTTATACACTGTTTACATGTGGATACACCCTATATTCTGGGTCATGTGGTAGATCATGGATGTGACACTCCTGTTGAGTCCTTTGTAGTCCACTCCCCGAATATAGGTGCACGTAGGGTCCGATTACGAAGGTAGAACAAGCTCTGCCCTCAATCTTCCTTAGTAATATCCCTTAGGTGTAGATATGATGATGATCTTAGCCATGATTACTAGGTGTAATTGCACTAATCAAATGTATGCTTTCACTTGTAATTAAGAATGACTTAGGAATTATTCCTCTAATATTCTACCTGACCATGCTAATGCTATAGAAAGGAGTGCTCTGAGTGATTTATCATTATTATTACTTATTATATACATATCTTATCCTATGACTTATCCCTGTTATGAGTAGAGTATTGGGTATGGTTTGTTTTTCCTTCAATAGTATAAGTTATCAATACATATCCATGCTAGACCTTCCTAGTGGTAAAAAATATAAATAACGATACCTGGAATACTCTCAGGTAAAATGCTACAATGGTATATTATCTGTTCGCTTGCGGATACTTTTCATTCATAGATTTATATCTATCCTTTCTAGTCAGATAATTAATAAAGATCTGCTTAGTGTTATTCTAGTAGTAATACTATGTAGTACCAACACATATCTTTGGCATCATCACTAGGGATGGCAACCTAGTAAAGTTAGGGGTATAGGTTTATAATAGGTGGCTAAGTACTTCAAACAAGTGACACGTTAATAAACACCAACAACAGCCCTATGAAACAGAATGAAACCAAGATCACAGCAGCCATGGAAGCATGAGAGACATCCAACCCGAGCCATCAGCCTAGCATGCACAAGCTGTTGCTTGGGTATGGATGTCTCTCATGTTTTGATGACAACCATGAGAAACACATACAACCGAGCAAGCAGTGCCACCTCTATTATAAATTGTTGTGTCATCATCAGCCAATATCACCATCTCACTGTCCAAGTAAACCGAATCATGAAACCAGTAGAGAACATGAATAGGAAACCAAACAAAATAGAATGGGGCCAAATAGAACCAGAAGAAGCAAAGTAAAGGCCATAAACACAGCAACGGATAGATGGGGCCAAATCAAGTTATGTTACAGACCATGTGGCATTTAGCCACCAAATGTTTGCACCCAGAACAGGTGCCAAGAGTTACCTACCTCATTGTTCATTACATGGCATCTATAGTTACCCACCTCCTCAATCATACATCAGCCACAAACCAAAAGAATGTGTGTCAGCCCCTTCAGTGGTTCATAGGGCCACACCCCACCAAAAGTATGCAAAAGTCAGTCAGGGAGAGTGGTGGAGGGTGGAGGAACTGCATATAATCCTCAACTGCTTCCCTCTAGACTAGGGCAAGGAAGGCCCTAGGGGAACTACATGTAGTAGTTCTTGGCAAGGAAATTCCTAAGCAAAAGGACCCTGTGGCTGTCAACCATGTTGACATATGCAATGCCTGGGCCTTGTTGTCCAGCAGGTGGGAGAAAGCAACAATCAGAGCCTCCTCACTAAAGCTAGGCATATCCATCATAGCATGGTATAGATCTGCATCTACATGAGCTAGGCCAGTCTCCCTAAGTGCATTGGCTATGTTGTTGACTGCATCAGTCATGTTGGTCATGATGAGGACCTCTTCCTCACTAAAGCAAGACCTCTTTCTCTTCCTTCCACCATCAGAGATCAGCAGCTCTGTTGCTTTGCTACCTTCACCCCTCTCTGTCTTCTTCTCAGCCCCCAGGTTACCCACTAGCCCTTCCATTTTTCCCAGCCCACTATCAGCATGGTTGGAGTTGACACCTAAAGCCTCATTTGACCCAAGAGAGTACCTACCAGTGGCCATGCCACTACCAAAGATGGTTTGCATCTCATCATAGAACCTCAAGAAGGTGTTGAGAAGGTCAGCATCTTTGGGAGCCAATTCACAAAACTAATACACACAATACAAAACACAACTAAGGCAGCCAGTTCACAAAACTCAAAGTACCTTGATGTGACCAATGTAATGCTCAGGATCAAGCATGATAGCTCTGACATCCTCATCCCATACTGCTCCACTAAGGTCCCTAATTTTACATATTCTACCCCACCTCTGCCTCTATTTCCTAAGGTGGTTGTACACCTAGGTGGAGGACACTTCCTCCCCATAGTACTCCCTGAAGGCCTTGGCTACATGGTTAACTTCCTTGTCCTTGAATCCCTTGTTAGCTCTAGCCCCACTCTCTACTAGCTACCTCATCCTCCTAAGCACAAAGCCACTAGTGTTACTAGTCCACCTCATGGCTGGCCTAGCAACCCCCCAGCTATAGCAGCCCCCAACAGCAGCAGCCCCTGCAGGCACACCCCCAACACCAGCAGCAGTAGCCACTCCATTCACAGTAGCAGGATCAGTAATAGCTACACTAGCTACAGCACCAGCAGGTGGGGCAAAAGGAGACCCACCAGGCAGCAATGCAGCTGCATTGACAAACCTAGTACCAGCAGTCCTAGCCATCTATTACATTAAATATTCATGACAGCAATGATGTTAACATCCATACATTGAGATACAGCAATGAAACTTAGATTATTACAAAAACAAATGGTCTTAGGAGGTGTCCACCATTAAAACATTACATTTGTCTAACAATGTACCATTAGTTCCATACAAGGCAACCAAGAATTATTACAGTTCCATAAATGTTCCCATGTCATGAAATGCATAGCTAAATCCTAGAAGTTCCCCTTGTTCCCCACATTGCATCAGAGATTCCATCCCTAAGGGATGACATGCTAGGCATCTCTTCTGACTGCAATTCATTGACAAGTGCCCCAGAAGTAGAAGTAGGGTTTGGTGCCCACTCTACCTCAGCTGGGATGACAGCATCATGGCCAAATCCTAGAATCTAATTGTGCAAAATACAGTAGGCCTGGACCAACTTTACTTGAGTCTTGTAAGGATGAAATGGCTTGTTATCTAGGATTCGAAAGCGGTTCTTCAAAGCCCCAAAAGCCCTCTCAATGCTCTCTAAGAGAGTTGTGTCTCAGGTTGTACAACTCTCTGGCATTAGTAGGATAATGCCTAGGACCATACTCAGATAGATGGTACCTGACACCCCTATAAGGAGGCATGAAACCAGTTCTACAAGCATACCCAGCATCCACAAGATAGAATTTCCCTACAAGGTAGTGTTGTTTTACAATAGTGTTCAAAATGGTTTAGGGAATAGTAACCAGCTATGGTGGACAATGTTACCTTCAGGAACACTCAGACCCCCATCTCTCTCTAAAGCATCAGCTAGAACAAGTGCATCATGAGCAGAACCTTCCCACCCAGCCAGTACATATGTGAACTTAAGATCAAAATCAACAGCTACCATCACATTCTGTGTGCAGATTTGTTTCCTACCCTTGAATGCCCCCTGCATGCGCCTGGGCACCCTTGCCAACACATGGGTGCCATCAATTGCCCCTATATAGTCCTATGAGTAATGAAGAAACATAAGTAATCTTATGTGAACAGCACCCTACAGATAGAATAATGAACCAAGACATCCAACAACTACCTTGAAAAAAGGGTTCCACCTATGACTTCCTAGGATCTTAGGATGTGTTGCACCAGAAGGTGGTTTGATCAGGTTAGTCCTTAGTTCCTCAACAGCAAAAAGAACTTGGTGAAAGTGTCTGCTAACTGTCTCTATGGATCTCCTAAAGCTCTGGTGCACAACTCTAAACCTTTGATTATGCCCAACCACATGAAGGAACATGGCAACTTGTTCCTCCATAGAAGTATTAATGGAGTCTAGAACCAAGCCCCTCTGCCTAAACAAATTGCGGAGTGAAAAAAAATGGTGCTCTGCTCATCCTAAGCATGGCTATGCACTCAGCATCAGTAGAGTTGTAAATGAGAGAAATGTTCTTCTCCCTGTGTTCATCTGCTTCTAACCTAGGGCCATAACAAATGGGCTCATCATCCTCTCTACGCCTTTTCAGTTTGGATGAAACCAGGGTAACCATGACAACTACCATGGCAGCAGCTTGTTTAGCCATGGTAGATCTTTGCTGCTCGAACTCCATCTACATGCAAGAATGACAATTTTATTTTAGTTTTAGGCATGCCTTGCTGGCCTATAAATGGTAACATTTTAGACATACAATACAAAAGGTGGACTAGGTTTCATCACCTCGGCTGCATGTGCAAAGCATAGCCACCCATAGGTTCCACCTCAACATCATACACCATGAAAAACCCACATAATCTGTGCTAAAGTAAATCCCAATCTCAAATCAGGTTCAACAATTAACCGTAGAACAAATGTGTCATTGCAATCGGGCAAGAACATGAAGACATCATCGATTAGGACCAAGAACAAATAGATCTAAACCTAGCCATCAAAGCATCACATCGCTATGAGCACGCAGACCGTCGAAATTGGGTCCCGTGTAGCCACATCCATCGCTATGAGCACCAGACCACCGAAATTGGGTCCCGTGTAGACAAATCCATCGCTATAAGCACACAGACCACCGAAATTGGGTCCCGTGAAGGCAAACTGTTGGTGCATAAAGTGACCAACACATAAATATTTATAGTTTTGCCATACGTTGTGATCGGATGTGGCCTAGCACTCAATAACATAGGATTTATACTAGTTCAGGCAACGTGCCCTACGTCCAGTTTGAGTCGGTTGGTGACTTTATTCCTGAGACCGGGTGCTTGAAGTTTGCTGTGGGGTTACAAACGAGTGAGAGTAAGATGGGGGTGCAAGAGGTCCAGTCGGACTCTGGACCGAAGGGCCGAGAGTGACGGGAGCTCCTACGTGCGATAAGTATTTGAGTGTATGCTCTGTTGGAATCGATCGAGTCGTAGGTTGTTCGAATCGTTCGTGAATTGATCCTGGTGGTCCAATTGTCCCCCTTTTTGAGGGAGCGCATCCCCTTTTATAGATGAAGGGGGCGGCTTTACAAGAGAGAGTGTGTGAGAAAGAGTGCGTGTGCGCTACCTAGTCTTGTTGTCCATGCCATCGGGCACAAAGCGGTTTGTCGGCGCCCACAACACTGTTGATGTTTAGATGCATGTGGTAGGTTCCATCGTCTTCTTCTGGTATGGCAGATGTCGGCACCTACCAACCTATAGGATAAATGTCGGTGCCCACAACATTGTTCATGTTCTGACATATCTGGAAGGTTGCGGTGCATCCTTCGGACAAGGCCTGACAGTACTGTCCTATAGGTGTGTAGGGTACGACCCTTGATATTGCGGTTGACCGGAGCGCCCTACCTTTCTTGCTTTGTCCGTTTCCAGGGTCTTCACCGAGCGGGTGTCCCCGGTCGGTCGTTCCCCAGTCAGCTCTGACCTCCTAGTTAGAGAAGAGCTGTAAGTAGAGGTTTGATATACTCCTGGTCGGAGAGGCGAGTCGGAGTCGGAAGCGAGCGTTGTTCCTTCTTGCCTAGGCCTTCCGGTCGAAGAGGTGGGCTGGAGTCGGAAGCGAGCGCCGGAGTCAGAGGCGAGCTGGCTAAGCCTTCCAGTTAGAGAGGCGGGCCGGAGTCGGAGGCGAGCATCGATCCTCCTTGGCTAGCCCTTCCGGTCGGAGAGGCGGGCCAGAGTCAGAGGCGAGCGTCGATCCTCCTTGGCTAGGCCTTCCGGTCAGAGAGGCGGGCCAGAGTCGGAAGTGAGCGCCGGAGTCAGAGGTGAGCTGGCCAGGCCTTCCAGTCGGAGAGGCGGGCTGGAGTCGGAGGCGAGCGTCGATCCTCCTTAGCCAGGCCTTCCGGTCGGAGAGGCGGGTCGGAGTCAGAAGCGATGGAAGCGAGCGTCATTCCTCCTCGGCCAGGCCTTCCGGTCGGAGAGGCGGGCCGGAGTCAGAAGCGAGCGCCTTTCCTCTTTGGCCAGGCCTTCCGGTCGGAGACTGGATCGCCCTTGGCCTGTCGTTAGGTTTTTTGGGCTGGCCTAGGAGTTGCACATCGTTTGCAACGTCGTCTGCTGGACCAAGCTTTTGCTGGGAAGCAGGTCCATGAGGGACCCGGGTTTATGAACCCGACATAAACATTTCAAGATTTCACCTTGCTTTGAGGACGGAGAGGAGGAAGAAGCCAACGGCTTGGGGAGGAGGAAGCAGATCCGGGGAGGAAGGAGGTGTCGGCTTGGGGAAGACGAAGCAATGACACCAACAGGTCCACATCTAGGCAAACAAACACGGCAACCAGCACCGCTGGTCGTCCCGAGGAAGAAGACGATGGCGATGGGGACCCGCACCCTTCCACCGACGATATAGAGGAGGAGCAGCCGACGCGAGCCGCGCTAGGCCCGCCAACGACCCCACCGCCACCACACACCGCCAGAGAAGGAAGAAGGATGCAAGCGAACCGAGGAGAGTGGAGAGCGAGAGGGATTGGAGAGCGGAGTGGAGGAGGGGGTGGAGGGCGGCACCTCGTCTTATAAGGGAGGGCGAAACCCTAGCAGCGCGGAGAGGAGGCAAATGTCTGCCGTCACATGCGAGACGGAGGGAGCAGCCCGCCAACCACCAAAATGAGCCCGCGAGTGGCCGAATTCGGCCGCGCCCACGAGAAATGGAGGGAGGGGCATTCTCTGGGAGCTAGGCTCGAAGCTGCTTTAAGCTGCATGTGGCCTAGGCCCAGACGCCCTCTAGGCAAACAAACACGGCGCGTCCAGGCAAACAAACATGCTCCAAGAGATTACTATGAAACTAGAAGCATTCGTGACCACGGGAGCAAACGACGAAGGTGCCTGAACCAAGCAGAATCCCATAGCCTGCATTCATCAACGATGGACTGAAGTAGAGCGTCCGCAGTTATTGACTCGCACCTAAAAGTTCTTTCATTGCATTCTTTCCAGAGCTAGCCAACCAACCACCATTACCAGCGAGTCAAATCCCTTTCTGAAGTCTTTCGGTATGGACTTCCTAGAGAGTAGCCACAAGACCAAAAGCACACATGGTCCTGTGGTGCAAGGCTCCCTATTCCAATGGAACTCAGCACCTTTGCCCAAACTGTCTGACTGAAGATGCAGCTTACACTACTACAGAATGGACTTGTTGTCCCGGGCGGTAACGGCCTTTAGTCCCGGTTACTGCGCCGGAACAACGATCCCGGGACTAAAGGTGACACCCTTAGTCCCGGGTCATCGAGCCGGGACTAAAGAGGGACCTTTAGTCCCGGTTGGTGTTACCAACCGGGACTAAAGGCCCTCCAGCCGAGCAAACGTGGCCGCACCCTTTAGTCCCGGTTGGTAACCCCAACCAGGACTAAAGGTTCCTTTTCTTTTTCTTTTTTTTGTTTAATTTGTTTTCAGTTTAGTTACACGTATTTGTTTAACATATAATATGTTTTTATGTACGTATTCTACGCTGCTAATATAAATACACGCATGCATATAATTACATCTAATTCTCATCTCGAGCATTATTATATTCGAATAAAGTATGAACCTATATATATTATAGATATATATATGTATATATACAACACTTTCATAATATTGTTCTCGAAAATAACGATATCAATAAACATTTAATTTACATCATTTATTCCTTAGGATCAAAGTAGAACTCGCCGTTGGGATTTAACACTTTTTCTAGAAGAAATCCTGCTATTGACTCTTGAACTGCTTTCAGATGGTCTTTTTGCATGACCCTTCGTTTCAACCATTCAGTCTTGCATTTGAAATAAAAGGAAAAGTATTAATACATATATATATATATTCATTTAAAAATAAATAAAAAATTGATATATATACGTACTCTGAGGACATCTTTAGGAGTTCTTCTCATGTGCGCAGTGATAAATTCACAAATGTAGTATCCACACAAGTTATTACCTGGTTGCTGCCGCAAACACCACTGTACGAGAAGAAGATTATTCTCATCATCTCACACGTAAATTGAAGTACGATATAGTAATTAAACACGTGGGGAAGTGTATATAGTACAACTTACTGGTATTTCAACTACATTAAGTGGTGCCTTGCAATCCTTGCGATGTTGCCGAATAAACTCTTTCCAAACCCTGTGCGACCAATAATGTACGATCGTTAATAAATTATGGCAAAGTCTATTCAATAATAGTTGTGTGCGAGAGATCGAAATTACCCCTGGATAATGTCTGTCATATCTTGGTATAGCGCCCGCTCTTTTCTCAACGAGTCAAAGATTACTAACCGACTTGAGTTTAACTCAATAACAATGAGTATCCAGTGAAACCTGCATTGGTTTATACACACACGTACATGCATATAAGTTGTATTGATATTACATAAAATGTGTAGACTACATTATTATTAACACTTACTCAAAGTTGTACGGGAAAAGTATTGTTGTCTTGTCGTGCTGCTTCATGAAGAACATCATGATATTCTCCTGTGCTTCAGATACCCACCGCTCCTTGATAATAATACCGGTTTTGAATACGATATAAGGATCAATGAAGCCAACACTGGTGTCTTGTATTCTTTGGAGCTCTGACATCTGGAATCTGTATATAAATATAAGTTACATGTGAGGATAATTATATACACGTACGCATGGAAGTGAGTTTATTAAATAAAAGTAAGAATCACTTACAAACAAAAGGAGCTAATGATTGATTTGTCCAAAGCGTCCATGTGGTAAAGTTGATGCAATTCTTCGAAACTAATATGTAAGATGTCATCACCACGGAAGTAATGATGGTCTCTAAATCTGACAAAGATCCACTGCTCACCCCTGCCACACGTCTGCATGTACCACTTGTTGAGCAAGTACATTTGCGTACCCAATTCATTCAGAGCCGTAGGGTTGTACAGACTTTTGCCATATTTATAAGTCTTCCAGGTATCAACTTCCAGGTTCTGGATTGGAGCTTTGCCCGTCAATTGATCCAAGGTTAAACCAGTATCTTCAAAAAAAGCATTAAGGGCTTGAACCGACACTTCTCCAGAGTTGTCTGGTCGATAGACTTCTATATTGAAACCATATTCATTAGCAACAACAAGATTTTGCATTGGTTGCTTCTGTTGTCCGAGCTGTGGGACATCCTTCCCTGATGCTCTTTTCCTTTTCTTATCTGCATCATGTGACTTCACGAGGGAGCGGTCATAGTTTGATAGTGGCGAAGGCTTACGAAGTTCAATCATCTTTTTCTTGTGAGCATCGACCTTCTGCCTCAGCACATCTCGTGGTATGTAAAAGTACGGCTTCTCCTTAAGCTTCGCTTGACTCTTGTTTTTGATATCTATAAAAAAATCTTTCACTTTTTTGTCTTCTTCAGCTGCTATTTGCTCATCAGTCTTTTCAGGAAGTATTTCTTGAGAAATAACTCTTTTTCTCGGGGTCTTCTTTGCCGCCGGGACCTTAGACGTCTTTGTAGTGCGTCGCTGTGGAGGGGGTGGGGGCGGTGTTGGAGACCGGCGTGGAGGCGATGAGGCCGGTGTTGGTGGAGACTGGCGTGGAGGCGTTGGAGATCGTTGTGGAGGCGGTGGGGCCGGTGTAGGAGTTGGAGATCGTTGTGGAGGCGATGGGGCCGGTGTAGGAGTTGGCGATCACCGTGGGGATGAAGTCGTCTCGCCCCCTGCGACGCTGTGATGAGATGGGGAATGAATGATTAGGCTAGGCTGGGGGGAGACCCTGCTACAAAAACAAGTTGTGTGTCAATTATTTTTGAAGCCAATAGAAAATTAATGGAAAATAATATTTCATTCACTTTCATTCATACCTAGGGTGAGGTAGGGGAAGCGGTGGCGCCCCAGGAATGATGATGAAGTGTTTGCGCCATTGAATAAATGTCTTCTCTACTTCTCCAAGTGTCTTCTCCCCATCACCGCCTTCAATGTCAAGAGGAACATTGTTGTAACCTTTGAGCACTCTATCGACCGAGACGCTAGCATGTCCAGGTTGAATAACTGACCCATGGATTCTTGGTGTCTTCGTTCGGTCTATTGGAGATACAACCCCGACAGCCACCATGATTGATGCATTATTACCATCTGGAATGTGCAGCTCACATGTTGTTAGAGGCTCGGTAATGTCATCAACAGGGAAGCGCAACCCAGTGTCGTCTTGAATAACTGGCAGCTCCGTAGAAGCACAACTGCTTTTTATCTGACCAATGGGGCTAATGGTGACTCCCGGCGTTGATTGCGATTGCATTTGACTCATTGCTAGCTACACTTGCCTCTTGATCTCCTCCTGCATTCTTGCCTCAAGAGATTTTTCTCGTTCACGTGATTCAAGCAATGCTTGTCGTGACTCATCAACAAATTGCTCCAATGCACGGATTCGTTCTGCCTCCTCATCCTTCTTTCTCTGGCGGCTTCTGTAGGTATCCTTGTCTGCTGGGAATGCGTGTAGCCACGAAACTGCCCCATAGCCTCTTGTTCGACCACCGTGTTCGGGATTCTCTAGGGCATATGTCAATTCATCCTTCTCTCTGTTGGGCTTGAAAACACCACTATCAGCTTCTTCCCTAGCACGAGCTAGTCTCTGTGTTGCTCTCTCAATTTTTTGGCCGAAAATTAGCTTACCAGTGTCTAGGTCTAGGCTTCCCCCATGAGCATAGAACCAATTCTTCGCGCGTTGAGGCCAGTTCTTCTCTATTGTTTCAGGTATGATTCCCTTGGCAGTAATCTCTGCTTCTAGGTTCTGCCACTTGGGAATAGCACTCCTATAACCACCTAATCCCATGCGATGATGGTATTGCTTCTGTCGGGCATTCTACCGATTCCTCATCACGCGTTCCTCACTGTCTTGAGATGTCTTGTATTCTTCGAAGGCATCCCAATGGGACTCCAACTTGACAAACGCCTTAGCATTGAAATCCGGCGTAGCATTCTTCAAGATAAACTTTTTATACAATGTCTTCTTTCAACTCTGGAACAATGTTGCCATCTTCTTCATTGTCCAATCCCTCACTAGCTCCTTCAAAGCATCATCTGCTTGTAATGTGAAATGCTGAGTGATATCTCTCCAAGCTAGGTTCTTGTCACGATCAGATACAAAACTAACATTAGGAGCGGATATCTTCTGCTTCCATTCACGAGCACTAACTGGGATCCTATCCCTTACAATGAACCCACATTGATTGACATATGGCTGAGCATGTGGTCCCAATGGTTTGCCGGTGTCGGTGTCGAATTCTAATATTATGAAACGGCCCTCTAATGGCTTTTTTGGCCCTCGGACTTTCCTACTTTTGTCGGTGGTTGATGTAGATCCAGAGACCGGCTACATGACTAGAAACACAACGATTAACAACAAATATACGTACGCATGCATCTATAAGAGATGATAGATAATCGAATATACCTCGCCAGTATTTTCTTGCGCGACAATTTGTTGATCTTCAACCACTGGCATATTCAGGATATCCTCATAATCAGCAAAGTACTGACTCGTGTCATCTACATCCACATTGGTGCCAGCATTGATAATATCCGCCATTATGTCATCACTCAAGTTATCATCCAGAGCAGCCATTTGTATCTTCAAGATAACACATAGATAGAATTACTATGGTACATAACATAAGTACATGTGATAACACATATAGAATTACTAAATCCAATTAAATATAATAACACATAATATTTCATAAGGATAAACAATAATAAGGTATAGGCTTTGGAATCGAATCAAAAACACTTTCGATCCAAAAACATGGAAATAAGTACATGTATATATATACACATAGAATGATACAATATATTTTATCTCTCAACACATAGAAATAAGTGCATATGTCTATATCTCTAGATATGCATGTGATAACACATAGAATGTCTCTCTAGATACAATTTTCTCTCTCTCTCTCAACACATGAAAATAAGTACATGTATATATACATATAGAAATAATTAAGTACATACGTATACATATAGAATCTCTCTCTAGATATATATAGAGAGACAGAATATATAATTACTAAATCCAATTAAATAAATCTAACATGAAATTAGATAAACTAGTAATAGATAATACATTTTAATCTAACATATATCAAAAACTATAATAAAAACTATCTAAATAAAATACTAATTAAATTTTAATACATTTAAATCTAACATATATCAAAAACTATCTAAAAAATAACTAAAAAACTAACAATAAACTACTAATTAAAATTTAATACATTTTAATCTAACATACAGCCGAGACTTTGTAAAAAAAATCTAAAAAACATGGCCGATCGAGAGCAGCAGATCACGAGAGTTCGACGGAGGGTACGATGGGCGCGCGGGAAGCGTCGGCGACGGAGGGTGGGGTCGGGTGCGGCGGCGGAGACGGGATGCGGCGCGCGATGCGGTCCTGAAGAATGGCGCGGCCGGGCGGGGGTAGACGACGACGGCGGCGCGGCAGAGACGAGCTCGACGACGGCGGATGGCGCGGCCGGGCGGGGCTGAGCGACGGAGGCGAGATCGAAGATGAATAGAACAGACGTTCGATATATATAGGCCGGGACCCTTTAGTCCCGGCTGGTAACACCAGCCGGGACTAAAGGACATTTAGTCCCGGCTGCTAAGACCAACCGGGACCAAAGGTTCAATCCTTTAGTCCCGATTGGTCTTACCAGCTGGGACTAAATGTCCTTTAGTCCCGGCTGGTGTTACCAGCCGGGACTAAAGGTATTTTTGGGCGGGCACCGAAATTGCCGCCCACCCTTTAGTCCCGGTTCTTGGCCTAGGCCGGGACTGAAGGCCTGAAAATTTTGACAACCCGCCAGCGTAATTGGAAAGGCCTGGGATTTTGATTTTGTTTAATACTAGGTTAATCAATTAATTCTATAGCAACTTCAATACTTTGCAATATTTATTTTAAAAAATACTATTGATTAACTAATTATTTATTGTAAATAGGAAAATTTTGTAACCTAAAGTTTTTAATTTCTTTTATGAATATAGAATATAAATGTTACTAATACTAAGTATTTTGTTAATGCAAAAATATATTTGTAACTTAAAATTAATAAAACTAATATTATTCAATAGGAAATTTATCATCACATTATTGTAACGTCAATGTTTCAATTTTTTCTCGGTTTTTGACCAAAATTGATAGGAAATTTTTGTTGAACCTATAAAAATAAAGAAAATGTAGTATTTTTTATTCTACAACTTTTTCAAATGAAAAAATGGCCTATATAAGGATTGTATATATTGATGAGCTTAACAAACTTGGTATTCAAAACTTTTCAATTTGAGACAATCTAGGGTTCCGAAAACTAGTTTGTAGGCGTCGAAATTTAAAAATCACAAATTTGAACCATCCAAACTTTCTCAAATGGAAAGTTGACCAAAACAACAATTGTAGATCTTTTTGAGTTTAACAAACTTGGTATTCAAAACTTTTCAATTAGAAGTAATTTAGAGTTCATAATACTAGAGTCAAAGTGTTGTTTTTTCATTTGACCAAATTTGACTTGGTCAAACTTGCTCAAATGAGACACTAAATGACCTCAGATGAAAAAACTCTGAATACCAAGTTTGATCATCTCAGCAAGATCTACAATTGTTACATAGCTCATTTTCCTATTTGAGAAATTTTTATCAAACACTAGTCACAACTTCTTGAATCTCACATAGACTTTCTAAAACTATGTCACATACTTGTGAAATTTGAACTACATTTTATTCAAGCTTTTTCAAATGAAAAAATGTCCTATATAAGGATTGTATATATTGATGAGCTTAACAAACTTGGTATTCAAAACTTTTCAATTTGAGACAATCTAGGGTCCCGAAAACTAGTTTGTAGGCGTTGAAATTTAAAAATCACAAATTTGAACCGTCCAAACTTTCTCAAATGGAAAGTTGACCAAAACAACAATTGTAGATCTTTTTGAGTTTAACAAACTTGGTATTCAAAACTTTTCAATTAGAAGTAATTTAGAGTTCATAATACTAGAGTCAAAGTGTTGTTTTTTCATTTGACCAAATTTGACTTGGTCAAACTTGCTCAAATGAGACACTAAATGACCTCAGATGAAAAAACTCTGAATACCAAGTTTGATCATCTCAGCAATATCTACAATTGTTATATAGCTCATTTTTCCATTTGAGAAATTTTTATCAAACACTAGTCACAACTTCTTGAATCTCACATAGACATTTTAAAACTATGTCACACCCTTGTGAAATTTGAACTACATTTTGTTCAAGCTTTCTCAAATGAAAAATGGCCTATATAAGGATTGTAGATATTGATGAGCTTAACAAACTTGGTATTCAAAACTTTTCAATTTGAGACAATCTAGGGTCCCGAAAACTAGTTTGTAGGTGTCGAAATTTAAAAATCACAAATTTGAACCGTCCAAACTTTCTCAAATGGAAAGTTGACCAAAACAATAATTCTAGATATTTTTGAGTTTAACAAACTTGGTATTCAAAACTTTTCAATTAGAAGTAATTTAGAGTTCATAATACTAGAGTCAAAGTGTTGTTTTTTCATTTGACCAAATTTGACTTGGTCAAACTTGCTCAAATGAGACACTAAATGACCTCAGATGAAAAAACTCTGAATACCAAGTTTGATGATCTCAGCAAGATCTACAATTGTTACATAGCTCATTTTCCCATTTGAGAAATTCGTGGGACTTTAAGTTTAGGAATTTCTTATCTGGCACATTTATTATACCCTTTATATTGGAGGAGAATCCCGATGGGACCTTGATGCTGCTTAGACATTCGAACATGCTGTCCCTCTCTTCTTTGCTAAGTGTGTAGCTAGCAGGACTTAAGTAATGATGTCCATCATCTATCTTCTCTAGATGAAGGTTGTCTCGTTCTTTCATGCCCTGCAAGTCCTGGCGTACTTCAAGTGAATCTTTTGGCTTCCCGTACACACCCATGAATCCTAACAGGTTCACACAAAGATTCTTTGTCAGGTGCATCACGTCGATTGCGTTGTGGATCTCTAGGACTTGCCAATAGGGTAGCTCCCAAAAGATGGACTTCTTCTTCCACATGGGTGCGTGTCCCTTAGCATCTTTGGGAACAGATTCACTGCCTTGTCCCTTTCCAAATACTACTTTCACATCCTTGACCATTGCGAGTACATCTTCCCCGGTTCGGTTATGAGGCTTCTTCCGGTGGTCTGGCTTACCTTTAAAATGCTTCCCTTTCTTTCTTACTTGGTGATTCAAAGGAAGGAATCGACGATGGCCAAGGTACACGACCTTTCGACATCTTTTCAAATATATACTATCAAGGTCATCAAAACAATGTGTGCATGCATTATATCCTTTATTTGTCTGACCTGAAAGATTACTTAAAGCAGGCCAATCATTGATGGTTACGAACAACATTGCTCGTAGGTCAAAGTGTTCTTATTTGTACTCATCCCAGACACGTACACCTGGTTTGTTCCATAAAACTAGAAGTTCTTCAACTAATGGCTTCAGATAGACATTAATATCGTTGCCAGGTTGCCTCGGACCTTGGATGAGGATCGGCATCATAATGAACTTCCGCTTCATGCATAACCATGGAGGAAGGTTGTAGATACATAGAGTAACTGGCCAAGTTTTATGACTAGTGCTCTGCTCTCCAAAAGGATTCATACCATCTGTACTTAAGGCGAACCTTAAGTTTCTAGCCTCATTTGCAAACTCTGGAAATTCCCTGTCTATCGCTCTCCACTGGGACCCATCAGCTGGGTGTCTCAGCATATTGTCTACCTTACGGTCTTCTTTATACCATCGCAACAACTTTGCATGGTCTTTATTTCTGAACAAACGTTTTAAACGTGGTATTATAGGAGCATACCACATAACCTTGGCAGGGATTTTCTTTCTAGGACGTTGTTCACCCTCAACGTCACCAGGATCATCGTGCCTGATCTTATACCGTGATGCTTTACATACCGGGCATTCATCCAAATTCTCGTATTCATTGCCATGGTAGAGGATGCTGTCATTAGGACATGCATGTATCTTCTGGATTTTTAATCCCAAAGGGCAGACAACCTTTTTTGCTTCGTACGTAGTGGTGGGCAATTCATTTGGCTTCGGAAGCATCTTCTTTATGAGGTTCAATAAATTCCCAAATGCCTTATCGGATACACCATTATTTGCCTTCCACTGTAGCAATTCCAGTGTTGTACCCAGCTTTTTTTGTCCCTCTTTGGCCGTCGGGTATAGCAACTTCCTATGATCCTCAAGCATGCGCTCGAACTTAACTTTCTCTTTTTCACTTTCCCATTCTTGTTGTGCATCACGAATGGCATCGCCAAGAGCATCACCGAGATCATCTTCTACCGCTACCTCTTCTTCATCTCCCCCCATTGTAGTATCATCAAAGGCACCATACTGAGCAATAATGTCATCAATGTCTAAATCTTCTCCTTCACCTTCTTCCATCATGACCCCGCTTTCTCCATGCTTAGTCCAACATATATAGTTTGACATGAAACCTGACTTAAGCAAATGTGAATGAAGACTCATTGAGCTTGAATATTCCTTTAAATTCTTACATAGGGCACATGGACAGCACATGAAACCATCCCGCTTATTTGCCTCGGCCACACCTAAGAAATAGTGCAAGCCCTCAATAAAGTCTTGGGAGCGGCGATCGGCATTGTACATCCAATGGCGTGACATAATCTGTATTACACGACAAATTATGAAAACCTTGAACATAATTAAGTATTTTATTACACAACATAAATGACACACACACGGTTGATTAATTAACTAAGCCTGGCTACAACGTAAGCAATCCCAACTATCACTAAACAAACTAAAACTATAATGCACTTCAGTAACATAATTATTTCGTGATCGTACGCAACTAAAACAGACAAATCATTCTTCTGTTGAATATCAATAAGCTTCTCCTGCTGGCTCACTGCCTCATCAGCAGCAGCCGCTACCTCAAGCGCACCCAAATTCTGCACGTATGTAGCATAATCTTCCTCCCAGTACCAACCATCGCATCCATTGCCCTCCCACTGAAATTAAAGCCAAAAAATATTTAGTCAAAAATATTCAAGAAAAGCAGGTCAATTAGCCATAATTATAAAATGCGTAAGAAACTCACATCGCGATCCGGGCACTTGTAGAAAACACGACCCTTGTTGGGTCCCTGTCTCTTGACTCGGTACTCCATCACAATCTTCTACTTACACTTGCCGCAGATAATGAGAGGGAGTTCTGGCCTCAGTCGTTTCGCAACCGAACGAGAGGCCGAGGATCCGGTACCAGTTGTCATCTACTTTTTATACTTATTTTTGCAAACTAGTGTAAATTTCATATTTTCTAAAATGATATATTTAAACAAAACTAGTACGGATTTCACATGTTTCAATAAATAACCATCCATACTAGTTGACCTTGCTTACGTGATCATCTCGGCCAGCATTTCTCCACCGGACGGCACCGTACTTGGCCAAGGAAGAACTCCGATTCTACGAGAAAGGGAACACGGTCTTCCACGACCGTTGTCGCTCTCCCTCGTAGAATCAAAGTTCCTCCTTGACGTCCGTTACCGCTCGGCAGAGAACATGTTGGCCGAGCTGAACATGGTCCGCAAGTTCAACTAGTACGGATTTTCTATAATTTTCTAACTATTTACTAAGTTTTTCATTTCATGGAAAATTTAATTCTAAAAAATAAAAGGCATGATTTCTAAGTAGTTCATTTCATGGAAAAAATAATTCTAAGTGACCTGCTCGATATCGGCGAGCTCGCGGACATTTAGGTTGCCGAGGATAGTAACATTTGTAGATGACATTTGTAGGTCTGAAGTTATCAAATATCCATCAAATTATAGCTCAAAAACATGTTTCAATAAATAACCATCCGTACTAGTTGACCTTGCTTACGTGATCATCTCGGCGAGCATTTCTCCACCGGACGGCACCGTACTTGGCCAAGGAAGAGCTCCGATTCTACGAGAAAGGGAACACGGTCTTCCACGACCGTTGCCGCTCTCCCTCGTAGAATCAAAGCTCCTCCTTGACGTCCGTTACCGCTCGGCAGAGAACATGCTCGCCGACCTGAACACGGTCCGCAAGTTCAACTAGTACGGATTTTCTACAATTTTCTAACTATTTTCTAAGTTTTTCATTTCATGGAAAATTTAATTCTAAAAAATAAAAGGCATGATTTCTAAGTATTTCATTTCATGGAAAAAATAATTCTAAGTGACCTGCTCGATATCGGCGAGCTCGCGGGCGTTTAGGTTGCCGAGGATAGTAACATTTGTAGATGACATTTGTAGGTCTGAAGTTATCAAATATCCATCAAATTATAGCTCAAAAACATGTTTCAATAAATAACCATCCGTACTAGTTGACCTTGCTTATGTGATCATCTCGGCGAGCATTTCTCCACCGGACGGCACCGTACTTGGCCAAGGAAGAGCTCCGATTCTACGAGAAAGGGAACACGGTCTTCCACGATCGTTGCCGCTCTCCCTCGTAGAATCAAAGCTCCTCCTTGACGTCCGTTACCGCTCGACAGAGAACATGCTTGCCGAGCTGAACACGGTCCGCAAGTTCAACTAGTACGGATTTTCTACAATTTTCTAACAATTTTCTAAGTTTTTCATTTCATGGAAAAATTAATTCTAAGATCACGTAAGCCACCGGGGACGAGGATGGCGCGTGCTCCAGCGAGAACGAGCGAGGCGTGATTTTGATGAACTAATTTAACTTTTGTTTATCCAAACATATATGCAAATCATCATGTGATTTTGAGCTAAAAATGACATATAAAATCATAATAAAGTCTAACATATAAAGTTACACATGCATCTACATCGCAAAATGAGATAAGCTACTGATAAAACATAAGAGGATTAAGTTTGTTACCTTCAAAATCGAAGAGCAACACCAATGGAGGGGGAGAGAGCCAGAACAACAGCAAGCTGAAGAACAGAGGCAGTGAGTTTGAATGGAATGGCTCGGGCTTGGGGAGGAAGAAATGAGCTGAATTATAGGCCGGGATAATTAGTCCTGGTTAGGGATCCAAACCGGGACTAAAGATTAATCTTTATTCCCGGGGCATCACCCAAACCAGAACTAATTACCAACCGGGACTAAAGGTTTACCTTTAGTCCCGGTTGGTAATACCAGCCGGGACTAAAGATCCTTGCCCCGCGGACGACCGTTGGGCAGGGACCTTTAGTCCCGGGGGCAAAAAATGCCGAGGCTAATGCTAAATTAGGACATCGTTCTAAAGTCTGTTCTCTAGTAGTGTTAGCAGCAAGTGATCGATCTCCTCGGGCGTTTGATCATAGAGAATGCAAGAATCGGAGTCCTACAATCCATGGCGCTGATGTCGAGCAGCTGTCCAACAGCGCTTATGCATGGCTAACCAGGAGAAGTGCTTAACCCTTCCGGGAGGGAATATCATGATACCTAGTGGTGGTATGGAATGTACTTTTCAAGTTCCTCTGAAAAAGCGTATAGTAATCTCATTGACCAAAGTCGATGGGACAAACGCGGAATAGCAACTAGCATTTTGTTTTTTCATTGAAGTCTGTGTTCGAATGTTCTTGTTTTTCGTTGGAAAAACCAACAATGCCGACGTCAAGATCAGTCTCCTTTCTCATTTGTTTTGGGAGCAGAGGTGAAAAAGATGGAAAATTCCATTTATTGTTCTTTCATTAGAATGTCGATTCCTCACAATCACTCTTTGTGATGCTGTGAAACCATGACAATTAGGAACTCAAGACGCAGCAACACCTATGATGCAAGAAATCATCCCCCTTTTTGGTTCTGGCTGGTTAGAGCAGAGGACTGAAAATCCTCTTTTGATTAGCGCGTTGTTCCTGCCAATTTATCGAAAGAAAGTGCTATCCACTGAGGAGCAAGGAAGGTGCACTAACGCCGCTAAGCTAGGAAGCCGTGATTGGTAGGTGGTATTGAGACAGGAACTTCGGAACAAGGGTGATTGCGAGATAATTTTGCGATAAAGATTGTACTGCACCTATAACAAGCGTCTGCTGGTCCAAGTGTGGCCACCGTTTGCTTGCCTCGGCTACTGACAAATCATTGACAGTTTGGGATGTGTCCTGACGGCCCAGCCCAGCCCAGCCCAGCCCAGCCCTTGACATTAGGAATAGGAACTCGATATAATGTAAGAAGAACTCAACCACGATGCAGCCCTTGTTGGGAGGGATCCCGGATTCGTGATGCCTGCCGCAGCAGCTATGCCGGACGACGCGCTCTGGCGGCCATGGGCGGACCTCCCTTTGGATCTCCTCCGCGACATCTCGCGCCGCCTCCACGCCACCACCGACTACGTCCGCTTCCACGCCACGTGCAAGCCCTGGCGCGACACGCTTTCGCCGGCGCCGTGCTATCCCGCGTTCCTGCCATGGCTACTCGCGCCGCCGGACTCCGCCAAGCACCGGATGGCTCGCTGCGTCTTCTCCTCCTCCAGATCGACCCGCCGTGGCACCAGCGCCGCCACTGAGATATCGGTTCGAGATAGGAGGTGGGTGATCAGCCTGGTAGACGGCACTGCCGTCTCTACCCTCACCAGTATCTGTTCCGGTTCTGGCCCTAGCGGCAGCGGCCTCACCGCCGGCGTCGATGTCGCCGACCCTCTCACTGGATCTGCTTCATCTGCATCGGCCACACCCCTACCCCTACCTCCTTTTTCATGTGACGACGAGACCAAGTGGTGGGTGGAGCACGCCGATGCCGTGGTCTGCGGCGACGGCACAATCTTTCTATATTTGTTTTGTCCCGTCCACCGCAGGTCGTATTACCTGCCGGCGTTCAACGCTGCCCTCCTGCGTCCTGGCGATACGGCGTGGACAATGGTGCATAAACAGTACCTGGGCATATCCTTCATAGGAGAAGACCCCTGCAGCTGCATTGCCCATCACGATGGGAAGATCGTCGCACGCTACAGGAACTGGTGTTCGTACTACATTGAGACAAGGCAGGTCGACCACAGCCAGTGGGTAACCCCATTGCCATCTCATTATGGCAAGGCATTGCAGGCCAGCTACCTCTTGGAGTCTCGAGGCGAGCTTCTTCTAGCAAATCATGCGCACAGTTATACCATAGCCAGCTTTGTGGACGGGCTGTCGGTTTCAGTCCACGCGCTGCAGGAGGCGGAAGGCGGAAAAACACAGTGGGTGAAGAGGGACGGCCCGAGCTTGGCTGATCGTGTCATGTTCCGCGCGGTTTGGCGAGATCAGTGGTGGGTGCGCCTATTTCGTCATCAAGAGAGAGCTCTATGGCCGGGGGATCTGGAGCAAGTTGGCCATCAAACGCTGCCGTGTGTTCAAGTACAGCTTCCTGGACGATAGGTCAGAACTCTTCGAGCAGCTCCCGGCTGAATGGGACAAGGACGCCTGCATGTGGCTCACGCTGCCACAACCTTCCATCGCTTCAGCTGAGGTAATCAAGTGCAAATCTGAGATTGCACGATCTCATCTTTAATTGTTTATACTGAATTTGTAGTGTTTCTAGAAGAACAATTCATATTTGTTTATCATATCATATATATATATTCTACTTACAAGCATTCATTAGTAGTAACATTCATTTGCATGCACATGCAGGAAATTAGAGAGAGGATTGAGCCTTCACACACAAAGGCTGCAGGAGGGCCACAATTCGGGCCTTATTTCAGGATTTATGAGGGCAATCTGTCACGGAATGTGGATAGCTATCGACTGGGACAGTTCTTCAGCAAGTATGGCAAGGTAGCAGAAGCAAGGGTCATGTGCCACATAAAAACCAAGCGTTCATGAGGTTTTGGGTTTTTTACCTCGGCGACTGTAGTTGATCATGAGCATGAGCAGGAACATGCTATTGCTAAGCTGGATGGACAGGTACATATTTATTGATGTTTACTTTTTTTGAATAGCTAATTAGCCAATCGATGCCATGAATGAAGGATCACCTAGACACACATGCATGATACTGTTCATGTTGGATCAATTTTTCAGATTTTGGAGCGTCCCGTGCGAGTGAAGTTTGCAGATCAGAAGCAGCCACATGCAGCTTGCTAGTCTTGCTAGTTATGTTTAGTGTCCTGCAATCAGCATTCTTGTAGTAATCACCAATGTGTATGTATTGTGCAAAACATCTCATTTTATGGAAATTATATGTGACATTGAAAGATCATCTCAATTTAGAAATATACCATCTCAGCTATCTGTGCATCTTCGGCTGCCTCGCCTTCGTCAAGGAGCTAAACCATGTCGGCAAGCTCGACGATCGTAGCTCGTCGGGTGTCTTCATCGGCTACGCAGAGGGGGCTAAGGCCAACCGCGTGCTCAACCCAGCGACACGGCGCGTGCGCATGATGTTGTGTTCGATGAAGGACGCGGCTGGGCATAGAACAAGGCGGTGGATGACGGGTCGGCGACCGCGCTTCGCGACTTCACTGTCGAGTACGCGTGGGCTGGAGGTGCTGAGAAAGCACAAGGTGCATCTTCATCGACGTCTGGGTATTCATCACCAGTGCCGACCTCTTCACCAACTCTACCTCGTTCGCCAAATCTGGGGGAGCTCGGCAGCCCATCGGCGGTGGTCGGTAGCCCATCAGTGGTGGTCGGCAGTCCATCAGTAGCAGCTCCGACCTCTCTAGCACCACAGCCAACCTCTCCGACCTCTACATCATCGCAACCGATCTCTCCAGCATACCTGCCGACCTCCTCGGCGTCTTCCACCTTGCCCGCAGCGACACCATCGTACATAGGGGAGCCGGAGGTCGAGTATGCCACACCGCTGGAGGACGATGAAGACCGCCTGGACGCCTACTACGACGATGAGCCTCTGTGATACCGCACCGTGGCAAGCATCCTCGGCGACTAGTCCTCACCAGACCAGCCCGAGAGGCACTACAAGAAATGTGTCATCCTATGACATTTACGCCATAACATCTCATCTAAATGTCATTAAATCAATTAATTTATGACATTTCTTTAGAAGCCATCTCAACTTAGTGACATAAACAATTGCACGTCATAAAAAACGTCTTAGAGGTAGTCAATTTTCACATTGTGACTATATTTGCAACACAGGGTGCTCAAACTTGAGAGCAGGGGGGTGGGAACATGTTGCTCTACCACTGAGGCCCCGTTCGGATGGTATGGTTCTGGAGGAATTTGGATGGTTTGAAGGAATTTGTGAAAGGAAAACACTGTTCCGGATGAAAAAAGAAGTGGATCAAGACGGGTTTAAGGGCACGCGAACGGGGCCTAAGGTGGGTTTGTTTTTGTTATAATTTGCGCACTTAATCATATATGTCTAAACTGTAGTAGCTAATGCACCCTACGTCATCTGCTCATGGACTCGGGGCCTTTGGCTCACTTAGAGCGGGTGCTGCGCATGAGTGAGCTCACCAGAAATATATTTTACATTAAGAAAAATAATTAAATAAAATACTAGAAAAAAATGAAGTTCATCATATTAAAGTCGCAAGTCTTTGTTTCAAAAAAATACTATAGTTATTACAATTCATGTTTTAGAATTAAACTAGCAAACATAAATTACAACGGGACTTATAGCATATTGGATGACAACACACTAGACTATACACTGGACATGCATTACACATGAATTTCAGTGTTAATTGAAACAAATTCCAAACTGAATTATGTGTACTTCTACTAAGATCGAAAAATTACATTAAAAACATATTTGGATTGTGTAAATGCAAAAGTTATATTTGAAAACATCTGTGTATGAAAAATGTTAGCCCGCTAAAACTCACAGAAGCGGCAAAATTCAAAAAAGAAGGCAATGCCCAAAACAATGCGCGAACGCGAATAGCCCAAAACCACGGTCCGCGGGCAAGTCAAGCGGCAAAAGATGGACCAAACAAAAAAGACCCACCCCTCCCCAAACCCTCGCCGCACTCGACTCCCACGTCCCTCCCTCATTGCGCCACCAGCCCGGCCGCCCGACTCCCTCCCGGATCCCGCACAGCGCCACCATCGTTCCCCGCTAGGCCGCCACCCATCCTGCGCGGCGCACCTATCACTGTCGCCACCTCAATCGTCTCCAGCGCCGAGCCCGAGGTGCGGCCCCCGTCGTCACAGCGTCGAGCCGGGAGGCGCGGCCCCGCATCCCCGGCACCCCGTCGATGTAGGGCCAAGCCGCCCCATCTCCAAGGAGACAAGGCGCAGCCTCCGCGTCCCCACCCCCACCGTCGTCTTCAGCGGCGAGCAGACACGACACAACCCTCCACGTCCTCGACCCCCAGGTCGACTCCATCACCGATCCGCGCATCCACACGTCCTTCTCCTTCAGTCCACACCAAGGTGAGCCCCATCCCTAACTTACCTCCAGTTCCCCTGGCATCCGATTTGGGCAACTAGGGTTCTATAAACTGGTTGGATATGGTTAGATCGGGTCATAAATGTCCAATTTTAGCCACTGGGTGTTAAAAACGTGAGATTTGTCTTTTCAAAGCATCACTACTGATTTGAGATTTATTTTGAAGCAAATGGCTGATTTGAGATTGTTGTTGTACTATTATTACTTGCTAACCTGACTTTGTATGCTCAACTCACGATATTTGTTAGGTGGGCAATATGTCAAGCTCTTACCAGATGCGTTCTGATGGCAAATTGGAGCGGTAAGCTTTTTGGTTGTCATTTAAATTCGTCTTCCTTTTAACTAAGAAAGGAAATACTGTAGAGTTCCAGAGGTGTTCTGCTGTAGCATGTTGCAGATTTCCCAAAAAGTCAAGTTTTGAACTATTTGATAGAAATTTAGGTAACACCATTTCCTATAATATCAGAACCTAAAAATCCTGTGCCGTCAGTTTGACACCATCATTATTCTGGGCTCACTCTAGTGTATTTTCTGTGCATGGAGGACAGGGCTCACCCTTTGGACGCCACATCCTCCCCTTCGTCACTGCTTCTCATAGCTTGGTGAGTTAGCTGTTGCTGCTGGTTGGATGCCAATATGCACAGATGATTTTCTGACTGACTATTCATCTGTTATCAATTGGCAACACTAGTTTCAGTTGGCAGATGCAGCAAATACAGCTCCTAGGATATTAACTCCAAGTGACTTCTGTATGCTCCTATGATATTAGCTCAAAGTAATGTTGTACTTAAAATACTTAGCTCAAATTAGATCGACTAGTGCATCCTTTTTTTTTTTTGACGCAAATCATCAGTGCATCCTTCACTAGCAGCAGGAGAGGTCTATCATTCTTTTTGATGTTTCCTTGTTTACATTCCAATATGACTGGAAACCAATAATATGTATTTATTTAGCAGCAGGACATGCTTGTAGCACTAGTTTGATTATTGCAATTAGTGTTTGGCTGGTTGTAAACATGAAACTGAGATATATGTTAAAATAGGTGTTTGCTATTGTCACATTCTTTTGCCATTGTCTGACCTTGTTATCTGAGTTAACCATGGTACTGAATCTACACATGTTCTGTCAACCTAGATCACCTTGCAACTTTCTGTTGATCTAGTTGCTGAGTTGGTGCTGCATGTTAACCAGGGAGGAGTCGGCCAAATGAAATCTTGTTTTCTTTTGTTGTTTGTCTTGGTTTTCTGACACCTTTGACCATGCTTAGTTCTTTATATTCCAACTTGTAATCTGTATTGTTGTATGCTTGTAACCTATAAAACAAATACCAAGTACTACCGTCATGTGCTCATCGACAAGCAAAAATATAAATGTAAGTGGATTAGTTCATAGTTATTTTACCTGTCGACCAGAGCTGAGATCGCCGCAGGGTTGATGGCGGGCAACCCACGGTGAACCTAGAATGATACAATGTCCAGGCCAGCCCACTCAAGGAGAGGAGTGTACTTATCATCGTACCACATGTCCTCGAACATATCATGGGTCCGAGGACAAAGAGGGTGCAGTTTCTATAAACAACGGAATTTATTAGATTAATTCGTGAGCACAAATACATATGTAGTGCAAAAAAAATAAAGAAGCAGGACTTAATAAGTTACCTCCTTCGCGATTAGTCATCCTCGGTGGTGCTCCTCGTAGTATGGCTCCAGTAGGTGGAACGGCTCCATCCTACAAAAAAATTGAGAGTCCAAATTAGTTAATGTAAAGAAATAATGAACTCTTCCATGCTAGTAAACATGCTTCTCAAATTGGACAATTAAAAAATGAAGTACAGTGAATAGCATCGGCAATTCATAAATGAGGTTCATTTGTTACTTGCACCTGACTAAGCGGCCAATGGCATGTACATGAATTATGCCCAAGTCTCCCGCATTTGCCACATTGGTTCTGCTCGGGGTCAGTAAGAAAGGGGTTGCTCTGCCTCGCCTCGTTCTATAGGAAACCTAGTCCATGACCATCTTGTGTCTCGTCCTCTTCCTGGTTCCACGTTTGTCCCAATGTGTACCTGGGTTCGCAATGTACCTCGGACCAGTGTATGGTGGCCACTACCCCTCATCTAGGTAAGGCTCGAAACAGGGAGACCAAGTAAGTACAAGGCTGTCAACACTGAACTCCCGTGGTATCTTGGTCTCATAGGCAAAGTTGCGATGCTAAGATGCCGCAACATAATGAGAACAAGGAAAGTGGTACTGTCTGGTTCTCCCACATCTGCATGAAAAATTATTAAGTACCATAATATAGCTCCTTGACCTAGTACTTGCCGGTGTTGTGATCAAAACATTCGATATCATGTGTGAGAGCACTTTCCTTTGCCTTCTCTAGATGCTTCAGAGGTTTAGGTGCCCGTGCCTGATTATTCTTGTGTAGTGCCATTGCTTGAGCATGTCTCTCATTAAACCATGCAACCAACCAATAGAAGGTGAATGATACAATGGCATTGGCGGGCATGACACGTATACCCTTAAGAACACTATTAAATGACTCGGCCATGTTGCTAGTCTGAAACTCGTACCTCCATCCACCATAGTCGTAGGCTCTTGTCCATTTTGCAAGTTCTCTCATCAATCCTCTCAGCCACTGCCTACCTTCTCCATTTGTTGCCATTTTAAGCTGCTCCAACTTCTCGAAGAACGACACCTCAAGCATGCGAGCAACTTCCTCGAATAGAGGAAAGTCGTCCTTCATACCATCCTTACGAAGTAAATTCTCGGCAAGGTAACGAGTGCACCAACGGTGGTGCAAAGGTGCATACCCTGGAATCTGCTCCTATACGACACTGAAAATGCCCTGGTGTCTATCAGATATGACACCAACTTCCCTACCAGGGCCAATGACATTTATCCGGACAAGATGCAAGAACCATCCCCAGCTGTCTTTGTTCTCCCTCTCCACCAAAGCAAAAGCCAAAGGAACCAATGCATTGTCTGCGTCACAGGAAATGGCTACCAAGAGTGTGCCCATGTACTTGCCAAGCAGAAAAGTACCATCAATGGATAACATTGGATGACAGTGCATGAAGGCCTCGACGCACTGGGGAAAGTACCAGAATGCACGGAAGAATATCTGTCTCCCGTCCTTCCATTCATTCGCTTCGGGATGTACTCGTAATGCATGCCTAGATTTGCTACTTTCATTGCATTGAACATTGCAGGCAACTGCTCGTACCCCTCCTCCTAGTCCCCATATATCATCTTCCAGGCCCGTTGCTTTTCCCTCCATGCTTTCCCATACTTTATGTCATACTTAAATATCTCCTTAGTCATCTCCATAATTGTCCTGACCTTCAAGTTGGGCTGCCCCTTCAATGTTGTGTACAACCTTCTGGCAATGAGGGTAGAGGTCAACTGTCGATGTGAAGGGACCGTGACGCCTAAGAGGGGGGTGAATTAGGCAACTTAAAATTCTAACTCTAAACTGTGGCCTCTTTTTCTAACCCTAGCAAAACCTATACAATAGATAAACTATCTAGATGTGCAACTATAGTTTTGCTAGTGTGTTGCTATCTCTACCGCAAACGTAGTAAAGTAATCAACGTAAATGTGGAAGCTAAAGAGCAAGGTAGAGATATGCAAACTCCCGTCGACAACTCCGGTATTTTTACCGAGGTATCGAGAAGCGCGCAAGCTTCCCCCTAGTCCTCGTTGGAGCCCCTCGCAAGGAATCCCTCGCAAGGGCCAAGCTCTCGGTCGGGTAACTCCGTGGATAGCCTCGGGCCTTCCCCACACGCAAGTGGGTCTCCGATGTGCCTCTCAGCAAGCCTCTCCCGGACGCTCCCCACCGTCTTCACTATCAAGCTTCCGGCCGAAACACCGCGGGCCTTGTTCCCTCCGGTACACGGTGGCAGCCACATCACAAACGCGGTTGGTGTGATCTCGCAAGACTTCAAGCCCCTCCGATGTACAACACTTGTGCTCGCAAGCACGGGGTGGCAAGAGGTATGCAAACCTCACTAAACACTAGGCATAAATCTAGAGCAAGCGCATAAGCGGTGGTCTAATCAACATAAGCACTTCGCAAAGCACTTATGCTAATCACCTAATAAAACACTAAGCACTATGCATGTGGAGATCACTAAAATGGTGTATCAACACCCTTGGTTTGTTTCCTCAGCTCCACACACCTCAAATGGCTGGTTGGGGGTTGTATTTATAAGCCCCACTGAGAAAGTAGCCGTTGGGGTCGAACTCCCGCGAAACTGCTACTGACCGGACGCTGAATCGTCCTGACCGGACGCGTCCGGTCCTCCCGACCGTTGAGCCAGCAATACACTGATCGGACGCTGGCCAGCGTCCGGTCGTCTACCATCGGACGTGTTCGGTCGCAGATATGCTGCTCTGGAACCTTTCTGTACTCGATCGGACGTTGCGTTCCAGCGTCCGGTTGGTTGCCGTCAGCGTCCGGTCCTCGCATCCGGTCGCCTGTCTGCCGAGCCACCAGTCCAGCGTCCGGTCGCGCTTCCAGCGTCCAGTCCTTGCGTCCGGTCGCCTCTGCGAGCTCATTTCTTCGTGATCTTGTATACGGCTTGGTTCCTATCTTCATGATTAGACTTTGCTTGATATCTTGGGTCTTTTCTTGTGCTCCTAAGGTCTTTCTTAAGGTGTTGATGATCGGATCATCACGTCGCCTTCGTCCAAGTCACGTCTTGCACCCTGTTGGACTACAAAACAAACACTTGCAAATTCATTAGTCCAATTTGGTTGTGTTGGTCATCAAACACCAAAATCCAAAGTAAATGGGCCTAGGGTCCATTTTCCTTACAATCTCCCCCTTTTTGGTGATTGATGCCAACACGACCAAAGCAAGCAAATAATAAGAGTTTGGATGTTAAAAAAACTACCTACTTGCTAGGATGCAATGCGAAGGGCAAGGTTATATGATACTAATTGACAGATACCAATTGAAACTTTACTTAAAAGCTTGTCTTGCCCTTGAAAATGTCCCCATGTAATATTATGGATTAAAGCCTAGCTTTCTAAAAAAAATCTCCCATTACTTAGACTAACCCATAATTTACTTCCCTCCCTTTCTCGGACCATTACTTCTTGTATCTAAATGCTTGTCTTTGGTCCTTCAAATTCTCTCCCTTTGGCATCAAACACCGAAAAGGAAGACATTAGTAGCACAAGGGAGGGTCAAATTTCATGATCCTTTGAGTATAGAGTGAAATGGATCACAAGATTTGACTCTCACATTATATAGACTAAGCTCCTCCTAAATATATGCATACATAGGGAAGAAAGCAAGGCATATGCATAATTAGCAATTTATTTTACTAGAGAGTTTAATCTATATAATGCATGGAGAAAGCATATAAATTTGAAATGAAATCAACATGATGATTCCAATTGAAGAATGATGCTTAACTCCGGGGACTCCAATTTCCTTACAATGAGACTACTACACATGTGATAGGTTTGAAAAAAAATGATACCATTTGAACAAGTGTTAGTCTCAAAGTATCCAAGTTGTAGATTAAGCTCTCCCTAAATTTGTGCACACAAGTGTTGAATACTTGTAAAATTTGTGCACATTGATTTAAGTGTCAAAATACCATTTGAAAGATGATATTTGGGAGAGATTATCTACAATTTGGACTTTGGCACATATTAGATAATTAATTGTAAAACAAGCTATGTGCCGTGCTCCTAAACAATTTTAAACCATGTAGGTTTGCTCCAAGGGTTGATAATGAAACCGAGCAAGCCTACCATATGATATACCTATTGAATGCATAACAAAAGATGAAAGCATGTAAATGCAAACATAGGCATAAAAGATAACTAGATGCTTTAATAGAATATCAATTGAAAAACAAACCAATTGAAATGAATACACATTGGAAGTAATGACATCTAGTTACCTAACATGGGAAGGGGAATTTGGGTCCATAGTATTCACTAACCTACTTGGCAATGACTTTGTCCAACTTGATGCATCCCATGAAATGCACCCAAACTTTGCCAAGTCTCCAAATTCCCCGAAGTCCGACGGACTTCTCACTTCCCTTTCGGGATCTAAACCTTCTTGGTGCTCTTCATGTTTGAAATGATTTCCTTCGGCACCCAAAAGCGTTTGACCCCATTGTTGGCATGTTTGTTCACCTTGATGGCCACTACCTTGTCATTTTTCTTCTTCTTCAAGAGATAAGGTGTGGAGGCCTTCTTGTCCACCTTGTTGGTGTAGGTGTTGGAGAGCTTGCTTGTTTCCTTTTTCTCCTTCTTCTTTGCTCCTCCCCCATTCTTCACCTTGCACTCATAGGACTTGTGACCTTCTTTGTGGCATACGTAACAAACCACGGTTTGTCCTTCATCAAGCTTCTTCACTCCCTTGAAGGTGTTATCTTGATGAAGTTGGGTTTGCTTGGCCTTGCCTTTCACTTGAGTCAAGTCCTTGGTGAGGCGAGCTACTTCTTTCTTGAGTTGCTCATTCTCCTTTGCAACCTTTTGTGTGCATGTATCTACAATAACTTTCTCAACACAAGCTTGGTTGCACAAAGGTGAGTCTAAACATAAATCATTACAAGAAGTAGAGGCATCCTTTTTAGATATGTTAAAGATAGAACTTTTCTTTTTAGATGCCTTGGTGGGGTTTGTGCTAACGGCTTCAAGATTAGCAACTTTATTAGTTAGCTCATCACAATGTTTGCACATGGTTTCCATTTTAGCAAGCAAACTATTATATGCTTCTTGTGAGCTAGCTAACTTTTCTTTTAATTTTTCATTTTTCTTTAAAAGTTGCTTATCATTGATTGTGCATTCATTTGTTGTTGCACTAGCCTCAAGTTGCTCAATTTTAGTAGATAGTTCAACATTGAGATTTGCAAAGTTTTCATATTGTTCAAGCAAATTCTTGTATGCTTCTTGTGAACTACCTAGCTCTTCTTTTAAATTTTTGAGCTTCTTTTGTTGACTAGTGCAAACTTTAGCATATTTAAGATTTTCTTGCACAAGTTTATGATAAGATGGCATATCATCATCACTATTAGTCTCACTAGAGGAAGAGCTTTCATTACCTCGTGCCATAAGGCACACACGAGAAGAGATTGATGATGATTGCTTGCGGCCTCGCCTTTTGTGATGGGGTTCTTCTTCACTTGAAGAATCATCCCATGACCTTATTGATGTGAGGGCTTGGTTCTTGCATGCCTTCTTCTTTGTCTTGGGTGTGGGCTTGTTTGGACAAACTTCCACAAAGTGTCCCATCTCGCCGCATCCATAGCATCCTCTCTTTCTTTGCTCGTTTCTTTGATTAGTGAAAACGAGGTCTTGAATTTGGATGGGCACACCCTTGACATTGAGCCTTACAATCATCTTCTCCACCTTTTTGATAAGTTTGATTGATTCTTCATCAAGGTCGGAGGTGGAGGAGGAAGATTGATCATCATCATTTGATTCTTGTTCATCATCATCATCATCCTCATCTTCTTCTTCTTCACTTGAGGAGCTTGAGCTTGAGCTTGACTCAACTTTCTTGCCCTTCATCTTTTTCTTCTCGCTACAAGTGAGAGCTTTGCCTTTGCTTGATGAAGATGCTTCTCCTTGACCCATCTTACGTGACATTTCAAATGCCACTAGCTTGCCAATGACAATGCCTGGGGTCATGGTGCTCAAGTTCTCCATGTTGTGAAGGATGGTGATGATGCTTGCATATTTCTTTTGTGGTAGAACGGAGATGATCTTCCTCATGATGTCCGCATCATCTAGCTTTAATAATCCTATTGAATGGAGCTCATTGATAATTAGATTCAATCGAGAATACATATCATGAACAAGCTCATCATCATTCATAGCAAATGAATCATAATTTTGCTTAGCTAGACAATGTTTTTGCTCACGACATTACTTGTGCCGTCATGGAGCTCTTGGAGTTTTAACCAAATTTCATGTGCCGTATTTAAGGTGAACACTTGGTTAAACACATCCATGCTAAATGATTCAAACAAGCAATTCTTAGCTCTAGCATTAAAATGCATTTCTTTTTCGTCACTCTTTGTGGGCTTTTCGGGATTCTTAATGGGTTTTATCCCGTCACGAGTGACTCTACATACACCTAAATCAACCGTCTCAAGGTGGCAAGCCATTCTAGCTTTATAGTATGGGAAGTTAGTGCCGTCAAATTGTGGAGGCCTAGCGGTATCCATCCCAACCACTCTACAATAGCGTCGGCTCAACGGCGGTTAAGCCAAGGGTCCAAATATGAGCCAACCGGCTCTGATACCAATTGAAGGGACCGTGACGCCTAAGAGGGGGGGGGTGAATTAGGCAACTTAAAAGTCTAACTCTAAACTATGGCCTCTTTTTCTAACCCTAGCAAAACCTATGCAATAGATAAACTATCTAGATGTGCAACTATAGTTTTGCTAGTGTGTTGCTATCTCTACCGCAAACGTAGTAAAGTAATCAACGTAAATGCGGAAGCTAAAGAGCAAGGTAGAGATATGCAAACTCCCGTCGACGACTCCGGTATTTTTACCGAGGTATCGAGAAGCACGCAAGCTTCCCCCTAGTCCTCGTTGGAGCCCCTAGCAAGGAATCCCTCGCAAGGGCCAAGCTCCTGGTCGGGTAACTCCGTGGATAGCCTCGGGCCTTCCCCACGCGCAAGTGGGTCTCCGATGTGCCTCTCGGCAAGCCTCTCTCGGACGCTCCCCGCCGTCTTCACTATCAAGCTTCCGGCCGAAACGCCGCGGGCCTTGTTCCCTCTGGTACACGGTGGCAACCACACCACAAACGCGGTTGGTGTGATCTCGCAAGACTTCAAGCCCCTCTGATGTACAACACTTGTGCTCGCAAGCACGGGGTGGCAAGAGGTATGCAAACCTCACTAAACACTAGGCATAGACCTAGAGCAAGCGCATAAGCGGTGGTCTAATCAACCTAAGCACTTTGCAAAGCACTTATGCTAATCACCTAATAAAACACTAAGCACTATGCATGTGGAGATCACTAAAATGGTGTATCAACACCCTTAGTTTGTTTCCTCAGCTCCACACACCTCAAATGGCCGGTTGGGGGTTGTATTTATAAGCCCCACTAAGAACGTAGCCGTTGGGGTCAAACTCCCGTGAAACTGCTACTGACCGGACGCTGAATCGTCCTGACCGGACGCGTCCAGTCCTCCCGACCGTTGAGCCGGCAATACACAGATCGGATGCTGGCCAGCGTCCGGTCGTCTTCCACCGGACGCGTCCGATCGCAGATATGCCGCTCTGGAACCTTTCTATACTCGATTGGACGCTGTGTTCCAGCGTCCGGTTGGCTGTCATCAGCGTCCGGTCCTTGCGTCCGGTCGCCTGTCTACCGAGCCACCGGTCCAGCGTCCGGTCGTGCTTCCAGCGTCCGGTCCTTGCGTCCGGTCGCCTCTGCGAGCTCGTTTCTTCGTGATCTTGCATACGGCTTGGTTCCTATCTTCATGCTTGGACTTTGCTTGATATCTTGGGTCTTTTCTTGTGCTCCTAAGGTCTTGCTTAAGGTGTTGATGATCGGATCATCACGTCGCTGTAACAGAACCGCCCAATTTATACAAGATCAAGTACGGCTGTCCCCACTAACACGTTGACACGCGCATACTTTCACTCATATAAACCCGGTAGTCCGCCGAGTGTCCCGAAAGACCTCGGTAAATCAACATCACAACCAAGATCACGTGATTAAGCAAATACACATCAGATACACAGGGTTGCAGCGGAAATAATATTACAACTGGGTTCACAATTAAAAGTACCAGGTTGGGTTTCAAAATCGATTAGTGAAAACAACATAGCTTTCAAAAGATTACATTGATATATGTTCCAAATACATTGCTAGCATAAGTGACATCATCCGACAAAAGCATATAGATGAGAAGTAACTATAGAATCACCGAGCCACCGGCGGTTAGCCACCATCTTCACAGGCCGAGAACTCCACCTGCACCATGGTGGGATAAACCCTGAGTACGAGAATGTACTCAGCTAGACTTACCCATCAAAACCAGAAATAAAGGACACCAAGGGTCATGCAAGGCTTATGAGGTGGGCTAGCTTGACACAGTTGCATAAAAGAGCTTATGAATATAGTGACCAATATAACTTAGCATCAAGTTTATCATCATTTACCTGTCCACTAGATTAGCACCTGTACTAGAGCACTCACTTATTAGGAGCAATCAATATTAACCATAGCAGGTATAATAAGGCTGTCATCATCATATCATCATTTCTGAACCATTATGTTATTTAGTGTATCTACTTTGGAGATAAGCCCGTCAAGTTCTCACTAACCGGGAGAGACGGCGACTCGAATCGAATTACAACTCAGCTGAGGGGGTATTCCTAACTCTCACCCTGGCATACTTTGCAAGGGTAGCCGTGGGTCACCTTTGGGACAACTCAGGAACCAAATTCGCGGGTTCGATCAACGCCAGCACTCTCAGGGATTACCCTTCTGCTAGGATGATCAGGACTTTTAAATCACCTGCCCTTGGACACACGCCTATGGCTCCCTTCCGAGGCACACTTTATACTTATTGACTCCCAGCCTGAGGTGAGCTACTCGGCTTCGTGGTCGGTCTCCAGACCTAGCCAACTAAGAGAGAGGCATGCATTCAACATGAACAGGAAAGGCTCCAAGATTCAGTCCTTAAGCGACACAGACGGAGTCACTGCAAATCGGCAAGCCTCCGCCCGGTCTTCATTTCAAATTAAGACAGGTTCTTTTCCACGATAGCAAATATAGCCAACCGTGCCATATGTATATTCCTATATCTCGCAGGTGACAGGAAATCACCTGACTTCTACCGCGTTTAAGCAGGGCTAAGCACTACACGAGCCTGAGCTACATAGGATTCAGGGTATCAATATCTAGACAAGGATTGGATAACCAATGCAGCAAGTGTTTGCATCCAACACCTAAACTTAATGCAACAATATATATGTTACAATAATACTTTAACTGCATTTCGGAAATTAGGAGGCTTAATATGCTCCGGGGCTTGCCTGGGATCCGACACAAGTCAGTTCAGTTAGCTTGCACCGTCATGGTGATATCTCCGGTCCTAGCACTTGCTTAGTCCTTCCATCTTCGGGATATATCCACCAAACCAAATCTTCGGGTTTGGCTCCAACATCGCATCCTTCACGTGGTGCATCTAGCGTACCTAGATGAGATGCAATATGCAAGTGTATGAATACATGGAAGTGCAATAGACGATGCATCGCATGCAGTAAGTAAGACAAGCACAAGGTTACATTAACATGCACAAGCACTTCGCATTGCCTACTTTAACTCAACCATGACACAAATTTCCCAAGATCTCAGGTACTCTAACTCAACCATCATCAAAGGTATGAGCCACACTTAGCAATATACAAGCAAACAACTATAATTGGAATCTGTCAATTTCTGGACATGCAAACAGCAGCTACAAGATTTAGCTATAACTGGAGTTACACAAATCCAAATGACTTGCAAGAAGACATTTTGGAAATATTATGAAATTATCTACATTTCATCTATAACCATCACAGCATGATTCCCAAGTTAAGTAGGTCGAAATTATAACTTTACAGAAACTGGTTCATACAAAACAGAGAGCAACAAATCCTGTATTCTAACTTTAAACAGTTGTAACTCAAACACTACTCGGCCAAATGATACCAAATTTTAACAGCAGCTAGATACATAAATTATCTACAACTTTTGTATAAACAAGTTTCTCAACAAAGCACATTGTCATGAAGAACTTTGCTAAGTTCCCAGATCTGTCCATAAACCACATCGGCAAGAAAATAATTATTAACTTATGTTGCAAATTCTTTATTGGGCAAAACCAACTTTACCAACATTTCACACATGACTAAAGAACACCAGAAAACCTAGTGTCCATGACCAAATAAATTCTTTTAATGCATTTCTTAATTTATTTTAGATAACAAGGTGACTTAATGAACATATACCAAAAGTATACAATAAATTCTACAAAAATTACAGTGGCTCACATATCCTCTCAATAGTCTACTGTACAAATTTCACTCCATTTGAATATGTATAGCAACCTCTATGAAAAAGACAAGTTGCTAAAGCAAGAAATCATGTGAGAGCAAGATAAACCAATAACTCACTCATACTTCAGCCAATACTCATGAAATTTTTACCACACATCAACTACCACATGAGTAGCATGCCACAAAAATTTCACTTCATTTGGAGCCCTAGATCTACAGTTATGGAAAATAACAAATTCAACTAGCATTACAACCTTACTGCACAAATCTATTTTTACCGCAAAATATTGAAACTAAAACATGCTATATTATAGATCTAATGCATAGAGAATTTCACAAGGATTCCAAAAAGTCCTCATTTGCTATTTTACGAATTTCCTATGAATTACTATGAATTTCCAAAGATTCAACAAATTTACTGCAAATAGGTCATTATCGGCACTATTCCTTTGAGTCACAGACTTCGCAGTTAGACCCTTACATTTTGTCAAATTTGAGCCTGAGGCCCCTGGTCGGAATTAAAAGCAGAGGAGCATGCCGGACTTGCTGTTGCTGGCCGAAGGAGGCTCGTCGGCGGCGGTGGAGTGGTGGTGGAGCATCAGCAGGGCCGCGCGCACCCAGGGGATCACTACGTAGAAAACGATTTGTAGCAACGGTTCAATTTTTTTGTAGGGGCGGCTGGTGATGGAGCCGCCCCTACAGTGGCGTGCTCGGGTGCCCAGACACCAGCCGTCCCTACAAATGGAACAGCAGGGGCGGCTGGTGATACGAGCCGCCCCTACAAATGGAGTATGATTTTTAGGGACGGCTCAATCACCAGCCGCCTCTAGAAATGGTATTTGTAGAGGCGGCTGGTGATTGAGCCGCCCCTAAAAATGGCCCGTATTTATAGCTTCTATTTGTAGGGGCGGCTCAATCACCAGCCGCCCCTACAAATGACCCCCATATAAAACTGAAGCAGCACCTTCTTTCTCCTCGGGTCATTCACTCCAACCCGTGAAAGAAAGTTGGGGAGGGCTTGGGCACCTCCCAAAAATTGCTCTACTAAGGGGGAAAGGTTTTGGTCTCAAATCCTTTGGTCGAGAGGTTGTAGAAGGTAAGAAAATGCTATTCCACACTTTTTTTTAAAGTTTTAATGGTTGATTAGTGAATAATTAGAGTTTTGTTTTTCTCTCTCTTCTATGGTGCTTGAGCTATTTATGAGCAAATTAGACCCAACTTTTAAATGTACTAGGGTAAATTAGGGAGGGGAACAAGATCATACCCTTATTTGGTCCATGTTTCTTGATTTTAGTGAACCATTAGTTAGTTTTATGGATGTTTCATGTGCATGTGATCTAGATCTAGGGTTTGGTTTTTTTATTAATTTCGTTTTTGTAAATTTATGTTTGATAAAATTGGACTAGGGTTTGTACGAAAGATATTGTGTAAAGTATAATTATTGCTAATTGTTGTCTTTGAAATTGTTTATTGTAATCAATAAATATGTATTTTAATTATTTATGGATAAATGGGCCATTAATTAATTTTCCTCTACCATGGTGTGTTTGTATGCTTCATGTAATTATATTAGATTTATATTCATATATATCTGAGGTATATACAATTATTCTCAAATAATTATTACTTTGATTAATTTTTATATATATCTGAATAAGTAGTCCTTTAATGTTTATTTTGTTGTTGTTGTAAAAGATGGAGTACAGGAACTCTTGGATGTATGGTTCGTTAAGGTTCAAGGCAGGTTTCCATGAAGAGGTGGATAAATTTATTGAAGCCGCAACGAAGCATGCAACGACATTGAAAGAGAATAAGGATACAATTATTTGCCCCTGTAAAGATTGCAAGAACCGTATGGCATGGACAGATGTGACTATCATCAGATCACATTTGATTATACGAGGATTTGTTGAGGACTACACAGTGTGGATTCATCATGGTGAAACGGTTATTGTTAACGACGAGGATGAGGAGGAATACGACGATGAAACCATAGAATCCCTGTCCCAATATTCAGCCGAGCTTGATGCACAAATGGATTTCGAGTTTGGCAATGAACAAGGTGGTGATGCTGGTGGTTGGGATGGTAACGACGAAGGTGGTGCCAATAATGATGGTGGAGCACGTGTCGGAGTTGAAGATGATTTAGATGACATGATTCGAACCCTTGGACCAGAGATTTTACTAAATAGCCCGAAAGGTCTAGAAAATTTGGAAAGAGTGACAAAAGCATCGAAGGAGACTGTGTATGGTGTTGAAAAGGGTTGTCCGACACATTGGACATTGCTACGTTTCGTGCTTGAGCTGCTCATCCTGAAGGCTAAGTACGGCTGGTCAGACTGTAGTTTCAATGATCTATTGCATCTCCTGTCATGGGTGCTGCCACAACCAAACTCAGTTCCCGCCAACACATACCAAGCGAAGAAGATCATAAGTCCATTGACAATGGGGGTTGAAAAAATACATGCATGCCCCAACCACTATATACTTTTTCGTGGTGAAACGTTCAAGTCATTGGATAAATGTCCCCGGTGTGGGGCCAGCCGGTACAAGAACAATGACCTTTACGGTGGGGACGAACCATCCACGGGGAAAAAGAGGAATAAGAAGGGTACAAAAAAGGTGGTACAAGAATCTCAGCCCCCAGAGGACACTCCATTAGGCAACGATGCAAAGCAGAGAAGAATTCCTGCCCTGGTAATGTGGTACCTGCCAGTGACCGACCGCTTGAGACGTATGTTCCTAAACCCTAAAGAAGCCGCACTCATGACATGGTGGGATGATGAGCGCAAGGTGGATGATGATAAGATTGCACACCCGGCTGATTGTAGTCAGTGGCAAAGGTTTGATGAGAAGCACAAAGAATTCAGCGATGACCCAAGGAATGTACGGTTTGGCCTGAGCACCGATGGAATGAATCCCTTCAATGAGAGGATGAGCAACCACAGCACATGGCCAGTGATCTTGACCATGTACAACATCCCAACATGGTTGTGTCAGAAGAGAAAGTACCTTCTCCTCACTATTCTTATTTCTGGCCCTAAACAACCAGGCATTGATATAGACGTGTTCCTCGAGCCCTTGATGCAAGAAATGGAGAGACTATGGAGGCATGGGGAGCAGATGTACGATGCAGTTCCGAAAGGAGGACTTCATATGTAGAGCAATAATATTTGTTACTACCAATGATTACCCCACGTTGTTTGCTTTGTCTGGACAGATCAAAGGGAAGACGGGATGCTTGGTTTGCTTGGATGGTACTACATGGGTGTACCTGGATGCATCCAAGAAGATAGTTTACCTAAGGAACCGACGCTTCTTAAAGACAAGTCACAAGTACCGCAGCAAATTGTTCTTTAGATTTTATGACAACGCCCTGGAGATTGAACCCCCTCCGGAGAGACGTCATAACGGAGAACATGTGTACAGAATGGTGAAAAATATACGCGTCGTCTATGGAAAGAAGAATCCAGATGGGACGAACAGAGATAGAAGCACACCTCCTATCGAAGGCGTACCTTTCAAGAAACAATCGATCTTCTTTCAGTATCTACCTTATTGGCCAGACTTGGAGGTCCCCCATGCCATTGATGCTATGCACGTACAGAAGAATGTCTTTGAGAGTCTCATTGCTACCTTGATGGACACAGGCAAGTCAAAGGATGGTCTGAAAGCACGGAAAGACATGGTGCAGCTAAACATGATGCCACAGCTTCACCCGGTACCTGAGGCTAATGGAAAATACACTCTGCCCGCGGCGTGCTTCAACCTAACACCAGACGAGAAGAGAGCTATATGCACTTTCCTGAGGGGGATCAAAGTCCCGACTGGGTTTTCAGCAAATGTGAAGAAGCTAGTGTCGATGAAGGACTTGTCAATAACACACTGCAAGGCTCACGATTGCCATGTGATGCTGACAGTGTTTCTACCTATTGCAATCAGGGCTATAAAGCCAGAGTTCTTGAAAATGGCCATCACCCGCATGTGCTACTTCTTTTCGAAGATCTCACAGAAGACGATTGGCAAGGAAGAGCTGAGTGACCTACATGAATTTGTGGTGGAGACACAAAACCAACTGGAGATGTGTTTACCTCCTGCTTTTTTTGATATAATGCCACATCTCATGATTCACATGGTTCATCAGATACAGGCGCTTGGCCCTTGCTACTTGCATGAAATGTGGTCCTATGAGCGGTTCATGTCGGTTTTAAGTCGATACGTGCATAATCGAGCATACCCAGAGGGCTCCATGATAGAGGGTTACAGTACTGAAGAAGTCGTCGAGTGCTGTCAAGAGTACCTAAAAGTACAGAAAGGGATTGGTAAACCCGATTCTCGTCACAAGGGTAGGCTGGCTGGGAAGGGCACCAGTGGTAGAAAAGTGTTCATCGACCATGATTACAAAGAGGTGAGTCAGGCGCATTACAGTGTCTTGCAGAGTACACAACTGATGCAACCGTATATTGATGAACACTTGGCTATCATTATGGCGGAGAGAAATGGCCGTTCGGATGATTGGGTCATGAAACAGCACAAGCAACGACTAACTATATGGTTGAAGGACCAAAACATACCGCCTGGAGAAACCATAGACTCTATTACCATCAGTAGGTTGGTGGAGGGGCCATCGAGACAAGTTACATCTTGGAATACTTATGATATCAATGGGTACACGTACTATACCCACGCAAAGGATAGTAAATATGTGAACCAAAACAGCGGCGTTCGAATAGAGGCTCTCGATGGATTAGGGCGAAAGATCCAATACTTTGGCATCATTGAAGAGATATGGGAACTTGACTATGGAAGGGATATAACGGTGGCCCTGTTTCGATGCCGCTGGATCAAACAACACCAACTGAACGAGATCGGATTGAGAGTCCTGGACCTCGAGAATCTAGGCTACCAAGATGACCCTTGGGTGCTCGCTTCACGTGTCGCACAAGTTTTCTATATGTCTGACCCACAAAGTAACCTCCCCCCGAAGAAGAAGACAAAGCACGTGGTTGCCTCCGGGAAACAACACATTATTGGAGTTGATGGCGTGGACGATGTTGAAGCTTACAATAACTATGATGAGATGCCGTTATTCATAGACTTTCCTAAGAAGATCAGTGTTGTGGAAAAGAACATCCCCAAAGATATAATGCCATGGGAACGAAAAGGTGTCAATGGGAAAGTCGTTACAGCGGGCTAGCTAGTTGTGTGTGTTTGTAAGGCTTCATTTATGCATGCGTGTGAGACTATATATTTGTGTACGTGTGTAAGACTACATATTTTTGTATGTGTGTGATACTACATTTTATGCATGTGTGTGAGACTACCCTTTGCAACATCCAGATGACTCTATTTGAACATCCACTCTATTGCAACATCCAGAAGTCATTTAGAGTTCATAATGAGACACTAATTTGACCAAATTTGACTTGGTCAAACTTGCTCAAATGAGACACTAAATGACCTCAGATGAAAAAACTCTGAATAACAAGGTTGTTCATCTCATCAAGATCTACAATCCTTACATAGCTTATTTTCCCATTTGAGAAAGTTTTATCAAACACTAGTCACAAATTCTTGAATCTCATATAGACTTTCTGAAACTATGTCACACACTTGTGAAATTTGATCTACATTTTGTTCAAACTTTCTCAAATGAAAAAATGGACTATATAAGGATTGTAGATCTTGATGAGATGAACAAACTTGGTATTCAAAACTTTTCAATTTGAGATAACCTAGGGTTCCGAAAACTAGTTTGTAGGCGTCGAAATTTAAAAATCACAAATTTGAACCATCCAAACTTTCTCAAATGGAAAGTTGACCAAAACAACAATTGTAGATCTTGCTGAGATGATCAAACTTGGTATTCAAAACTTTTCAATTTGAAGTTATTTAGAGTTCATAATACTAGAGTCAAAGTGTTGTTTTTTCATTTGACCAAATTTGACTTGGTCAAACTTGCTCAAATGAGACACTAAATGACCTCAGATGAAAAAACTCTGAATAACAAGGTTGTTCATCTCATCAAGATCTACAATACTTATATAGTCCATTTTTTCATTTGAGAAAAGTTTGAACAAAATGTAGAATTTATAATTGTGTTTTTATGATATAAAAAATATAGAATTTATAATTTAAAAAAAATATTTGTAGGGGCGGTTGGATCAAGAACTGCCCCTAAAAATGTATTTGTAGGGGCGGCTAGATCAGGAACCGCCCCTACAAATGATACCTAGTATAAATTGGAGGGTAGCGCACGGGAGTCATCGTCTGGGCGCTGTCTTCTTCCTCCGACTGCCGTCAGGCTGCCTAGGGTTTCCACCGCTGCCCACGCTGCCGGCCCGCCAGCCGGTCCCGCGCCCGCCCACACCTAGCCCTCGGCGCTCGGCGTCCCGCCCCCGGCCCCTGGTGCCCGCCCCCGCGCGCCGACGACGCAGGCTCCCGGCGCCCCGCGCCCGACCCCCGACGTCCTGCCCCCGCACGCCGACGACGCAGGCTCTCGGCGCCCCGCGCCCGGCCCCCGCACGCTGACGACTGCCGGCTCCGGCGCCCGCCTCCCAGCACCACCCTTGGGCCCCACTGCGCCGCACGGGCGAGCTCAACCCCGCCTGCCACAAGCCGCGCAGGTGATCTCCGCCCCTGCCTCCGCCTGGTGATTCTTGGTAGCTTTGCCTTGCGAGTGTGCTCAATAGCTTGTGTGTTAATCTAGTAGAACTGCTCGGTCATCAAGCTGTTAGATCTGGTTTGATGCAACTTCACTCAAGGCTATGGTGAAAATGATTCGTGAAAACCATGAAGCTATTTGATCTTGCATGATCTATTCTTAGTAATTTTGCCTGCTAGATGTCATTCTGAAGTAGGCTGGCTTGTTCTTGAGGTTGCCATACATCTGTTGAGCATTTCCTCCATTTTGTGCCAGTTGTTAACTCTTTATGCTGTACATCATGATTTAACCTGCACTCTTTCTGTTCTGGTAAAAGGGTTAAGGTTCCAAGGGGTTATTGTTGTGCTAGAAATTTCTGCCGCTGTGTATGCTAGATATGTATCTATTAAAGGTTTCTCTTCCGCAATACACAAAACTAAACCATGATATTATTAGGACATTTGCTACTGACATCTAGCTAGGAACTATTTTTTTTTCAAAGAACTGCTTGTCGCTGTTATGGCAACATTGATTGTTTTATTGCTTGGGATGTTGCATGCCAACATTTTTAGTTACCTAAACTGCAGCTATCCACTATCTTAAAATGTCTGTTGTTCAATGAAAGTTGAATCTGTCCTTGTAACTATGAGCTAGCTGCTGCTATTGGCTCATTTCTGCTGGTGGTACCTAGTAGTTGATGGTCTGAATGATCATTTGGTGTTTAGGTCACCATTCAACAACCATGTTTTTCCTTTTTCTTCCACTAGCAACTCTATGAAAATATTTGGTGTTTAGGTCACCATTCAACAACCATGTTTCATGGGATCTGTTATACCAATATAGCTCTTCTTGTTTAAGAAGTCTAAGATTTTCACTGATAATCCAGGTTTTCCTTTGCCACTGGTCTGTAGAAAGAGAGTTTGTTTCCTCTAAATTTTCAAGAGTAATCAATTCTTCTTGAAGTTCTTTCCTAAGCTTTCTAAGTTCCCCCTGAAGATTGAGCCCCCACCCTTTAAACTATTGCTTCATCAGTTTAAATGACCTGTCTTTAAGAGTACTGAAATGCATAAAAGAACATTTGATTTGTGTGCTTAAAAAATTCCTGCTGGTATAGTTTTGGTTAGAAAAATGTTTTCATGCTTTAAATGACCTTTTATGTGAACCTAGATAATATAAAAGTTGTAGATAATTTAAGTATCTTTGTTGTCCTAAAAATTTCATGATTTTATCCTATCTTTGCTGGTGTGTTGTACAGTTCTGAGATTTTGTATAATTCGACCATGTGGCTGCTGCTACTTGCTACTCCTAAGTGGCTGCTGCTCTTACTCTACTACTACCACTCCTTCTCTATTTTTTTGCTTATATACTGCTGGTGTGTAGTGGCTGCTGCTGCTGCTGCTACTACTACTACTACTACTCCTACCACTACTACTACTACTCCTCCTCCTCCTACTCCTCTTACTACTCCTACTACTCCTCCTCTTACTACTCCTACTACTCCTCTTACTACTCGCTACTCCTAAGTGGCTGCTGCTCTTACTCTACTACTACCACTCCTTCTCTATTTTTTGCTTATATACTGCTGGTGTGTAGTGGCTGCTGCTGTTACTACTATTACTACTACTACTACTACTACCTACCACTACTACTACTCCTCCTCGTCCTCCTCCTCCTACTCCTCTTACTACTCCTACTACTCCTCCTCTTACTACTCCTCCTCTTACTACTCCTACTACTCCTCTTACTACTCGCTACTCCTAAGTGGCTGCTGCTCTTACTCTACTACTACCACTCTACTGCTACACTTACTCTACTCTACTACTTTCTACTTACTACTACTACTTGCTACTCCTAAGTGGCTGCTGCTCTTACTCTACTACTACCACTCCTTCTCTGTTTTTTTTGCTTATATACTGCTGGTGTGTAGTGGCTGCTGCTGCTGCTGCTGCTACTACTACTACTACTACTACTACTACTACTACTACTACTACTACTACTACTACTACTACTACTACTACTACTACTACTACTACTACTACTACTACTCCTCCTCCTACTCCTCTTACTCCTCCTACTCCTCCTCCTCTTACTACTACCACTCCTTCTCTATTTTTTTTGCTTATGCTGGTGTGTAGTGGCTGTTGCTACTACTACTACTTAACTACTACTACTCCTACCACTACTCCTACTAGTACTCCTCCTGCTCCTACTCCTCCTCCTCCTTCTACTCCTCCTCCTCTTACTCCTCCTCCCTCTACTTGCTACTCCTACTGCTGCTCTTCTTTCATTGATGCTCCTACTACTACTCCTAAGTGGCTGCTTCTCTTACTCTACTACTACCACTCTACTGCTACACTTACTCTACTCTACTACTTTCTACTTACTACTACTACTTGCTACTCCTAAGTGGCTGCTGCTCTTACTCTACTACTACCACTCCTCTATTTTTTTGCTTATATACTGCTGGTGTGTAGTGGCTGCTGCTGCTGCTACTGCTACTACTACTCCTACCACTACTCCTACTACTAATCCTCTTACTACTCCTACTCCTCCTCTTACTACTCCTACTACTACTCCTCTTACTACTCCTACTACTCCTCTTATATACTGCTGGTTTGTTAAGCAGCAGTTGCTTTTTTTTGCCAAATCTCCCCTCTCCTCTCCTCTCCTTTGTTTTGCCGATGATGAAATTGTCCAAGTCCATACATTATATGGAATATGAGCTGATGATCAAGAACTTGTGAGGAACTTGGCATCATTAGCAGCCGCCCCTACATTACCTTCTCCTCTCTTCTCTGTTATGATGCCTTGATGCTCCAAGTTCAAGATCAGATGATGATTGACATGTTTCTGAGGCCTCTACCACTGCTACTTCTCATTTTTTTATATTGTTGTTTTATAGGACTACTTTGGTTTATAGACCTTTTTGATTTCTTATACCTTCTCGCGTACCTAAAGCACACTTTCTTGCATCTTTTAGAACAAAGCGCGAAATAATGTCGCGGACAACAGACCGTGCAGCTCGATGCCCCGAGCATGATGAGCAGCCAACCCTTGAGGAGCAAGCACTAGAGGACCAGCTTACTCAGGAACAGTTCGATAACGAGGTAGAAAAAGATCTAGAAGTGATGCTTACTCAGGAGGAGTGTGACGAGGAGGAAGGCCCTGAAGGAGAGGCTGCTGAAGGCGAAGAAGAAGAGGATGATGAGTCAGAAGAGGGATATGAAAGTCCCAAGGATCCTTTCCCACCTGAAGCAAGAAGGAGGCCAACTGGAGGAAGATTTGGACAAGGATTTTGACCCGAACGAGGAGGTAGGGAAGAAGCCTTAGCTTGTAAATTTTGCTAAAGCTTTGGCTGTGTTACCTCTGCTAACACTTTGACCTGTCCTATATACAGGTCCCTCCTAAAACTCAGAAAAGACGACGTCGACGTCCGCGACATCTCGCTGGACAAGACGGAGTAGAGGAAAGGAGAGCAGAGGCAACAACCACAGAGACGGATCACGATGCCTCTGCTCCACAAACTCAAGACACAACCACGACTACCAAGCCTAAGAGGAAACGAGGGGATAGAAAAGGAAATCTATATCCAGATAAGGCTTGCTATGTGATAACGGAGGTTGGGCCAGCAGGGGAGATCCTTGAGCCGAAGGAATTAAGAGGACGATTCCGTAATGCGATCGGGGCCCTAGTAAGAGATAAATTGAACCCAGCAATCCCTAACTGGAAAGAGGTACCAGAGAACATAAAGAATGCACTATGGGATAGGCAGCTGAAGGTCAATTTTAGATTTCCGGAGGGTAAGCACGAATTGGTAAAAAAAATGCTATCAGGATGATGGGAGAGTCATTGCGACGTTGGAGGTCGGAGCTTAACACGAAGTATATCCAAAAGGGGTTAACTCCCTTCAACGAGTTCGGCAAAATAACTCCTAGTCAATGGGAGGAGCTCGTGGCTCAGAAGACTTCAGCGGAGGCATTGGAGCTCAGTGCTCGTAACACCGAGCTAGCGAAGAGGAACAAACACCACCATCATCTAGGCCCCGGTGGCTACTATGCCAAGGAAGAGCAGTTTAGAAAGATGGATGAAGAGGCCGCAGCTGCTGGGAATATCGATGTGACGAAGTTGAAGGTACGCTCAAGGAACTGGATATATGTGAGGAGTACAGAACCATCCGGCAGTAATCTTAAGTTTGATAAGCCGGAGACCCAAGAGGCGGTATCAAGGATACTGAAATATGCTGAAGACAAAGAGAAGGGCTCATTCAATCCTTCCAGAGAGAGGGACGAGCTTAGCCTTGGCTTGGGAAACAAGGAGCACACAGGCCGCACCAGGGGGCTAGGGAAAAGGATGACTTGGAAGCAAGGATTCGAAGAGGACAGGCACATGTACAAGAAACATGGCCGAGACCGGGAGACTAGTCTTGAGCTCCAAGTGAAGGCTCTAGTTGCGAAGGCGCTGGAGGAGCAAGGAATGTCTATGGAGCCACGTATATTAGTGACGCCACCGGGAGAACTGGCATTAGTTGGCAGCCCTCCGAAAGTTCCTAGCAGCCAAGGTTCCACTACAGCCACAACCTCAGTCGATCTCATACGGGAACCTACTAGTTGCACCTTGGTGTTTCTCAGCGGCCGGCAGAACACTGTGATGGAGGTGGCAACGGGTGTTGCACATCCTCCCAGGTGGCTTACACCACAATAATAACATACCGCCGGACTACACTAGGGTCGAGGTGCATACAGTGAAGCCCGAGTTCATGCAGTGGAGGATAGACTACGCAACTCCCGAGGGGCTGGTGTTACTCGGAGACGTTATGGGGCAGTTCATCCTCTGGCACAAACGGGACATTATATTGACTGCTTCTTCGCCGCCTCCCCCTCTCCCAAATTTGGAGCGAGTTGTTGAGGCCAGGGAGATATTTTCACCGTCTCGTGACCCCCACATTCCTGAGATGCCACATTCTTCCCCGCCTCCTATCGAGCATGTGCCTGATGAGATGCCACAACCTTCTCTAGCTCGTACCGGGCAAGTGCATCATGAGATGCCACAGTCTTCTCAACAAGCACAACCGATACATGAACAACGAGTGCCTCCTGAAGAAGGTGATGCACAAGAAGATGAGGACGTGCCTGAATGGGAACTCCGAAAGAAGATTCCAATCCACATAAGGCCAGTTTATGTTCCGATCAAAGACGTCTCGTCGGTGTCCAAGTGGTATTCCCATGATCAGTTCAAGCCTGAAAACCAAGTTAAAAAAGTCCCATCACGGGGTTCTGAGGAGGCCGTCAGTAGCAAACTTCACCAAATTGCAAAGCAGTATCCAAATGTTGATGCCATCGAATGGTCAAAGGATTGCCCGAAAAAATATGAAAGAGGCAAGCCCTTCCTACCAAACCGGGACATCCAGCGCCTACCACTTGGAATGAGAAGGTTCCATGATTGGTACTTGCGTGTTCTCCCAACGAGCATAGATATCATACAAGCATGCTTTCCCACCGGCACATTTGGAAGCCCAGCCGGGAAAATTGTCTTTGACTTCAATGACATGCACACATGCTTTCACCTGGGAGAAATGGAGATGAATCTAATTCGCACGTGGTGCCTGTAAGTCCTTGTCCTCCCGATATGATATGAATGTAATCTTTGAATTTTGTTGTAACTAACCCACGCCGTGATTTGTAGAATGCAAGTGCACATTGTCAAACAAATGCCAAGTGTGAAAGCCGGGTATGTAGACCCTCAAGCTATAGCCCAAACAAATTTTAATTACCCTAAACGGTGGACACTGGATGCCAAAGAGCTAGCAGCTGCAAAGACTCTTCGGGAGAAAGAGCGCATCCGTAGTGCGAAGCTAAGGGAAGAGTCCCTTAAGGTTGCGGCATACATTGCTCTGGCTTTCAAAAATCTCCAACAACACTCTACTATATGGCTACCATACAACTTCGAGTAAGTTCAACTATAACTTAAAGCTATGTTCGATATATTTTATTCGATGTAAAAGAGCTTATCTAGTTCTATGATTAAATCCATGCAGCAACCACTGGATTTGTATAGCCGTCGATGTCGGGAAGAGCATGGCATGGGTCTTTGATTCAATAGATAAGGACCCGGCGACATACAAAGACTTCATATCGATTCTCAAGACGTATACATATCGACAATCCTCATTAGCTTATATGTCTGTATACATACTTGTAACGTTCACTTATGCATACTAACAAGTTGTATTTGCTAAAATAATTCGAACAGGGCATTTAGGTTCTATGTCTCTCATCATCACGGAAGGCATGATCCAGCGAGGAAGGAAAAGCTGGCTATAAAAACACTATGTGCGGTAAGTGTAACTTACTTCTTCAGTACTCCGTTACATGGCTGTCAAAAGCATTACCTAATATTTTCATATGCAAAACACACAGTGCCCCAAGCAGAGGCCTGGGAGTGTACATTGTGGATACTATATATGTTCTATGATGAGTAACACCGGTGCCTACAGGAGACACCCCTTAAGGGTAAGTTTGAACCTCTTCACCCGTAGTATAAAAACTTCATAAATGGTATGAAATACTAAACTGAAACTTGTTTTCTTGTAGTGGAGAGAAGAGAAAGGAATGAAAAGAGACCCATACAAGGATGACCAACTCTTAGAGCTCGTCGGCGACCTTTGCAACTTCATATTGGACCAGATTGTACACGTCAGAGGCGCCTACCATGATCGAGAGTCTGACTTAGGTACAAATCCTCAGTACCAACACCTTCGTGAGACTGAAAGGCTAGCTCTAGGACGTTGATAACAATGTGTATGAAATTTGTATATTTAATGATGGATTGTATATATATATCATTACGAATTGGACTTGTAATTGTACTTTATATAATACTATTGTGCTTGTAGTCGCGTTCGGAACGTTGGTCGCGTGGCGTTCGGCAACGCGAACGCGGTTCGGAACGTTGGTCGCGGGGCATTCGGCAACGCGGATGCTGGATGGGATATGCAGAAACAAATAGTTCTGGTCGAATTTGAATTGTAAATTTGAATTTTTTTTGGCGGGAAAACGTACTGTAGGGGCGGTTCTAGATTGAACCGCCCCTACAAACAGGTATTATAGAGGCGGCTGGCACTACAGCCGCCCCTACAAATAGATTTGTAGGGGCGGTTGGTTCTTGAGCCGCCCCTACAAATAGATTTGTAGGGGCGGTTCGTAATACCAGCCGCCCCTACAAATCGATTTGTAGGGGCGGCTCAATCACCAACCGCCCCTATAAATCGATTTGTAGGGGCGGCCTGGGAACCGCCCCTACAAATGCATGATTTGTAGAGACGGTTCGGTAGGGGCGGCTGGCCAAACCGCCCCTACAAAGGGTTACCAGCCGCCCCTAAAAATGCTTTTTGTAGTAGTGGATAGCTCGGCTCGGCCCGAGGCGGCCCGAGTTGGCCCGGCCACGCGAGCAGGCGGCACGGCGGCCATGGCTCCAACAACGGCAGCGCTACGGTGGCGGTTCCGGCTGATGAAGTGGCGCGGGAGGGACGGCGCTGGTAGTGGAAAGCGTTGGGGCTAGCGTCAAGAGCAGAGGAGGCCCACGGCTCTCTGTCCATGCACGCTCGCGACGCTCGGCCATTGGCGGCCATGGCGGTCACATGGCTCGGCGCAGAGCGGGGCGAGGAGAGCCTTAGGAGACTGGCGTGCGCAGTAGGGCGGACCAGCTTGGCAGCGGGGTGGTTCGTGGTGGCACGGACCACACACCCACGCCAGGGCGGTGGCGGCGCAGCAGCGGCTGCGGCGTCCATGGCGGCGAGAGACAGAGACAGAACGAGAGGGAGGGGGAGAATGGAGAACGCAGGGAGCAAGGGCTCGGGCTCGGCCTCTAAAACACGAGCGAGTGCGAGTTGGCGCGCATGCAGCGAGCGAGGTGTCGAGCGAAGCGAGCCGAGGGAGCCACGCGGCGTCGAAACCCTAGTGCGATCGGACATTGCTGCTGCTGCTTCGGCTGATTTAGAAATACCACCGCGAAAATATGACTGAAGCTCCCAATTTCGCATCTTCTAACTGCCGATCCGGTGGTCCTGTGATCACGGCGCAAGAGTCAAAGTTGTATATCTTTCTGAGTTGAACAACATTGCTTTAAGGATCAAGAGCTAACTCGTCCTAGATTTGGAGATATGGATCTTCAAAGTAAGGTACCTCAAAACCAAATTCTGCAGTTCAGTTACCGGCTGACTGAAACTGCATTCTTCGCCCCATTATACACCATAATCCAAGCAGTTTAAGCAAAAACCTCAGTAATACAAGTTGTATATCTAAGGGAGTACTACAACTTCTATTAAAAGTTCATGAACTGGTTCGGCCTGGTTTGGGATATACAGAGCACCAAATAAGCTAACCTGAAACTAAAATTCCCGTTCCTAGACTTAGAAAAATTTCAAGTGCTGAAAACAGCTGCTGATTCAAAGTTTGAGCCTCGGTTTGACTTGCTTACAAGCTGATCTAGCTGTTGGTCCAAGCATAAAGTTTGTTGTACATAACATGGACTCCAACTTTTATTTAGGTTCCACTGCCATGCAAACACTCTAAGCTGCAGTTCAAACCAAGTCAAAGTCGCATCACTATAAAGCTTAAATCACCCTTTTTGATCTATTGGAGCATTTTCTGGCCACCTGCTCAACCTGAACCTTTCATGACTTTTGTTGTAGAGTTCATATAGAGTCATTTGGGCAAGGTTGCAAGGTTTGGTTGACTTCATAGGTTTCCATCCACTTGATAAAGCAATTAATGCAAAGATATGACTTATCATTTCATGTGACTTTTTGATTCCAAACTTCATGAAACTTTTCCAGTGATCCATATAGATGGGTATTGACGTGAGACACATGAAGATATTCCAATAACACCAGCCAAGCATATATCTTGAAAAGACCTATATGTAAAGCAAGGGTGCAATATCCAAGTTTAGGTTGGGGCTCATTTCCATAGGTTTGACCTTGACATCTTCATCACCACTTAAGATGCCATGTTTGAGTTTAAATCCATTGCTTAACTGGTGATAAACACCTGGGGTGTTATAGCCCTCCCCCTTAAAGGAATCACGTCCCGAGATTCGGTGCGAAAGACTTTTATGGGAAGAGAAACTTGTCATCCAGTTTCCAACATCAGTGATAGCATTAGACTACTTAACTTCAAAGTATCAGAGAGGCTAATTTGGTCACGACACTTTCTGATACTTGCTCTTCGTCGTAAGTTGTTGGCTGAAGAATTTCCTTCGTTGGCGTCCATAAAGCATTGTTACATTGGAAGGAATCCAAGATAGCACTGTCCTACGTACTTCGTCCTCGATGTATGAAGAGCTATACAAACGTAGACTAAATACTTGTAGCATCTACTTCCCTAGTGGATATAGCACAGAACTTATGGACTTTGCACTAGATCGCAGTCGGTTGACGGATATTCCTTGCAACGGTGCTATATTTGTTCCCAAGTGTTGAAAAGCAGTTCTCTACTAAAGTGGCTTGAGCACAACTTCTCATAAAGGATGTGATCATAGACGGGGTAAACATCCTTTGAGGGCATGAGAAGCTAGTTAACCAATATCCAAACTGGTTGTAGCGGTGCACTCACTCATATGTCCACTGATGGAAAGCTACATAATGTTCTATGTGTGCAGTGCTCTTTCTCTGATAACAATACTGTATTACCTGAGTCAGTTGAGTGAGCGGTGAATGTGATAGCTGACTCTGTTGACTCAGCATTTTCGACGACCATTATTTAAGGGAATTCTCGTATCCAAACGGCAACAGTTATCTGAGTTGTATCTGAGACAACCCCTTGGGTAAAACACATGGAAGACACCTTAGGCATGTCAGCATTGGAGAACCATTGATGCAGAAGGATGTTAGCGAGGCTTGGAGGGCAACACAAGTTGCAAGTAATCACAAAACTAGGGACTAGTTCACTACCAAGCAGGTTAAGTAAAATTTGCCTTCGTGGTGCAGTTGCACAGCAAGTTGGGTTGACTTGCATCGTAGCAAAACCAGCTTTCTTAAACTATATTTGACGTCGTGGCTTCCATTCTTAGGTCAATCAATATCTCAAAAACCATAATCCAAAAATCTATGGTTTGACACCTTTCCAATTACTTTCGAATTGCAAGGGCACAATTTGACTTCTAGAACACCTTGACTGCTCACAGCATTGCTGATCTAAGCGGGCAAAAGCAAGGCACATAGGGGTGCAATTAGTCTCCTCAAGGGTATGGAGGGTTGCCTAACAGCAATACACCTACAAGTTGTAATTTCTTGGCATGAATTACAAACACAACCGTCTAATGCAAAGGATGATCGTAGTCACAGCGAAGTTGCAGATTCTGTACCCTTTTGTTTTCTATTCATATCTCACAAACTACTGCTCCAATATGCACAAATTTTGGTGGGAATGTAGATCCATGGGTCTTCTAACTACTCACCAAAATTCAACTCAACCAGACACCGTTTGACCATCCAAACAATTCATCTACCAAAACTGCTCTGTTCTAAAATAGCAGCAAACCAAGCCGACAAGATATCTCTCAAATCCGATGTTTTACTCAACCAATACTCAAACCAACTTAAGACATTGAAGGGTCCTAAGCAAGGAAGGAGATCACCAAGTTTGGGGTCAATCCAACTTCGTTTGAGTCACTAATCGTTGGCTTGAAGATGTTCGGTTCTGTACCTTAAAATCTAGACAGATTTCTCGTTCTTCTCTTTCTTTGCTTCATACGTTGTGGTGTGTGTTCTATACTCTCGATCTCTTTGTATAGCAGCAGCAGCAGCTCCTTTCTCTAAGGATGTAGACTAAGATTTTCCATATATGATTCTCAGGAAACAACTTAAATCGTTTGATTTAGACAAGCAACTTGACTATGCACAAGCATTGGACTTGTGACTATGCTTTCGGAACACAAAGCATACTCTTCATGGAGGGACTGTCCTACAGAGATAAGGGAACGTATCTTATTATCCTTCTGTGCCTCATCCAATAGAATCCGGAACAATCCTTTGATAGCACCATATACATAACGATGCTGACCGAAACTAGGAACGTGCTCTCTCTAGCTCTTTACTTAGCTGATATAGCATCCAGCACTATCTGTGTGATTGTCCAAGATGGACTTGACTTGACAACATAGGGCTTGGAGAAGGAAGCTAGTACTAGCATCGATGACCGGTTTTGCTGTTCGTTTGCTTAACATTGTTTTGTGAGCTCTGGCCTTCATAATTAGCAAAAAGTTATCACCTAGCCGGAGGTTAAGCTTCCTACTAGTAACTAATCAGTTGTCTCTTAACACTAGAAGTTCTCAACCTTCACTCTTGCCAACAATAGTTGTGATTAATGCATAACAGATGGTTGCCATCGAAGTCAGTAGACAAGGGGTCACACTAGAGATTGTTGATCTCGACTGTGCGATCAGCATGCACATAATAGTCAAGACTTGGATAGCCAGGTCATAATCATAATGTGACGTTCGATTCTTATTCCGACTAACCATTTGTCCAACATTAAGTGTTGTATGCCTTTCTGATCCAACAATGATGACATAAGTTGTTCACTAGGTGACGGAACATCAATACTGGGACAACCAAGTGGAGTCACTTGTCTACCACCTCTTGTAGTCGGTTAATGTTTATGTCGGTGACCTAGTTCTTCAAAGGTTATCCTTTTGTGACTTCAACAGGAAGCTCTACTACTTTTGGTCTGATATAGGGATCTTCGATAAGATATGGAGAGATAACCAAGGAAGAGCTCACGTGAAAATAACACATCGGTACAGTTCGGTAATGGATCATGACTAGAAACCTCGATACCAGCGCGCACCCAGCAGCACAACCATGCGTCGGCCGCCCACAAGGAGGCCCTAGGTTCCATCGCGGCATCGTAGATCGCTAATTGTGGCACCATTACTGAACATACAACCAAAGTGAAATTTCCAGTGGCGCCAATTAGATTGTAAGAACAAGAATTGTGCAAAAGAGGGATAGCAAACAAGGATAGTCACAAGGTTAGGAATTAACAAGGATGCGATCTGAAGGTCAAAACACAGCGTAAGAGAACATAGCTTAATTGCCAAAGACAACTGAGCAGTGGATTTCTTGCCTAATTTCCATATACGCCTCATGTCCACCAAAGTGATTACCAGATAAAGACTAACATGAGATTTGGTCTTGTCGAGCAACAACATGAGATCAAGACTGATAAACATCCAGGGACTTGAACGGGTTGGAGGCAAAATAAACGAGATTCGAGGGACAGAGCCATTGTGCTGACTAGGGATTGAGTCGATAAAGCAATGACATGATCTGCGAGGAAAAAGGTTCCAAAGCCAGGGCAGATAGCGATTAGCGTTGCACCAGATCATCTGTAGGAGAAAGAGCAATGAGGTCTGACAAGGATTTTTGCAGCAGGGTCCTCCCACACAGGAGCGGGACAACCATAAACATGCAAGTAATTAAGGAAACTAAGCTAGGGCCTAAGGTCAAGCAAAGGCATGGATAAAGGTCTTCGTAGCGCAACATTCAAGGGCTAGCAACCATGTGTATAGGCTCAGGCTCCTAAGAGAGAACTTAATTGGAGACGACAACCATAAGATCACCAAAACTTGGACGCTGCTCCAGGATAGCGCTCTTCCACACTCATATGCTTACCGAGGACAAAAGGGTGACAACTACGGCACTACCTAGATAATGAGCATCCACGCCTACATCATGGTCTTAAGCGAGCATTTCGAAACACTCAATCCAATTAGCTTAAATGGCTATTACGAAAGCACAAAGCTTGTACATAACAAGCAGTCACCTACAACAGCACCACTACACATATTAGGCAAAACATGGTGGTAAGGCACTGTTATCTTTTGTTTCCTTTTTACTGAGTAGGTGGATATCTCTACAAAACAAGTTTTACTTACATTTAGCAATTTAGTTTTCAAAGGGGTGAACTTTTTGTTAACTATTAACTCATCATCTATTTCCTTTGGAAGCCAACAAACGAGGCAAAGCTAATCACACACTAACTTCAAGCATAGCTATTCAAGTAGCATGGGACAAGGCATTTTGGCTAGCTTCACATAGGGAAGATAGTAACATCACATGGATCACAAGTTACTTACTATTAGAACAAGGTGAGGGAAGCATATTTATGCACAAGCACAATCATGATGCATGCTCGTCCTATTCGTCCTCACAAAATTGTCAGCCTAAGTGGCAATCACGTTCTATGTCGGTGGCATAGCACGTACTCTCTCGATATATAGCTAGTCGTCAGCTACATTCAATCTACGCATTCGTGGTTAGCGTACCTGCAGACAAATTCATTGCAGCCCATCCCACAAGATATAAATAAGCACACAATGAAAGCAGTAAACTAAGATACTCTCCATATATACATCCCCAGATATATATACTTCAGTATCCATAGCTACCCAATAGATATACCCACAATTAAGTACCTTCATATATACATGTGTGTAACATGTAAATATTCCAGTAACCATAGCTAACTCTCCCCTAGACCGACAATTAGACGATCATGCTCTCACAACTCACACTTACCTGGGCGTAGAGACAATTGATCCATACATTACCATTCAAGCGAATGTCATCCATACAATAGCACGCCGTATGGACGACGAAAGTAAAAACCCCCATGTTAGTACTTAGATAGCCACCTAATAGTCCTTAACTGGGCATAAAGGAGGATGTCGCTAGCATAGTTTTGCAAATTAGTTTTTGACAAATTTGCCTGTAGCTAAAGTTTTAGTTAAAATAGGCTTTTTAAAACCAAAACTTTGTTTTTAAAACAATGTACATGATAGTATTATGCTTAATCTTGCTCCGATGCCAGCTGTAACAGAACCGCCCAATTTATACAAGATCAAGTACGGCTGTCCCCGCTAACACGTTGACACGCGCATACTTTCACTCATATAAACCCGATAGTCCGCCGAGTGTCCCGAAAGATCTCGATAAATCAACATCACAACCAAGATCGCGTGATTAAGCAAATACACATCACATACACAGGGTTGCAGCGGAAATAATATTACAACTAGGTTCACAATTAAAAGTACCAGTTTGGGTTTCAAAATCGATTAGTGAAAACAACATAGCTTTCAAAAGATTACATTGATATATGTTCCAAATACATTGCTAGCATAAGTGACATCATCCGACAAAAGCATATAGATGAGAAGTAACTATAGAATCATCGAGCCACCGGCATTTAGCCACCATCTTCACAGGCCGAGAACTCCACCTACAACATGGTGGGATAAACCCTGAGTATGAGAATGTACTCAGCTAGACTTACCCGTCAAAACCAGAAATAAAGGACACCAAGGGTCATGCAAGGACTTATGAGGTGGGCTAGCTTGACACAGTTGCATAAAAGAGCTTATGAATATAGTGACCAATATAACTTAGCATCAAGTTTATCATCATTTACCTGTCCACTAGATTAGCACCTGTACTAGAGCACTCACTTGTTAGGAGCAATCAATATTAATCAGAGCAGGTATAATAAGGCTGTCATCAGCATATCATCATTTCTGAACCATTATGTTATTTAGTGTATCTACTTTGGAGATAAGCCCGTCAAGTTCTCACTAACCGGGAGAGACGACGACTCGAATCGAATTACAACTCAGCTGAGGGGGTATTCCTAACTCTCACCCTGGCATACTTTGCAAGGGTAGCCGTGGGTCACCTTTGGGACAACTTAGCAACCAAATTCGCGGGTTCGATCAGCGCCAGCACTCTCAGGGATTACCCTTCTGCCAGGACGATCAGGACTTTTAAATCACCTGCCCTTGGACTCACGCCTATGGCTCCCTTCCGAGGCGCACTTTATACTTATCGACTCCCGGCCTAAGGTGAGCTACTCGACTTCGTGGTCGGTCTCCAGACCCGGCCAACTAAGAGAGAGGCATGCGTTCAACATGAACAGGAAAGGCTCCAAGATTCAGTCCTTAAGCGACACAGAAGGAGTCACTACAAATTGGCATGCCTCCGCCCGGTCTTCATTTCAAATTAAGACAGGTTCTTTTCCACGATAGCAAATATAGCCAACCGTGCCATATGTATATTCCTATATCTCGCAGGTGACAGGAAACCACCTGACTTCTACCGCGTTTAAGCAGGGCTGAGCACTACACGAGCCTGAGCTACATAGGATTCAGGGTATCAATATCTGGACAATGATTGGATAACCAATGCAGCAAGTGTTTGCACCCAGCACCTAAACTTAATGCAACAATATATATGTAACAATAATACTTTAACTGCATTTCAGAAATTAGGAGGCTGAATATGCTCTGGGGCTTGCCTGGGATGCGACACAAGTCAGTTCAGTTAGCTTGCACCGTCATGGTGATATCTCCGGTCCTAGCACTTGCTTAGTCCTTCCATCTTCGGGATATATCCACCAAACCAAATCTTCGGGTTTAGCTCCAACATCGCATCCTTCACGTGGTGCATCTAGCATACCTAGATGAGATGCAATATGCAAGTGTATGAATACATGGAAGTGCAATAGACAATGCATCACATGCAGTAAGTAAGACAAGCACAAGGTTACATTAACATGCACAAGCACTTCGCATTGCCTACTTTAAATATCGCACAATTTATCATCCCACGATAGCAAAGAAGATTACAACACCAAGCATGACACAAATTTCCCAAGATCTCAGGTACTCTAACTCAACCATCATCAAAGGTATGAGCCACACTTAGCAATATACAAGCAAACAACTATAATTGGAATCTGTCAATTTCTGGATATGCAAACAGTAGCTACAAGATTTAGCTATAACTGGAGTTACACAAATCCAAATGACTTGCAAGAAGACATTTTGGAAAGATTATGAAATTATCTACATTTCATCTATAACCATCACAGCATGATTCCCAAGTTAAGTAGGTCAAAATTATACCTTTACAGAAACTGGTTCATACAAAACAGAGAGCAACAAATCCTGTATTCTAACTTTAAACAGTTGTAACTCAAACACTACTCGGCCAAATGATACCAAATTTTAACAGCAGCTAGATACATAAATTATCTACAACTTTTGTATAAACAAGTTTTGCAATAAAGCACATTGTCATGAAGAACTTTGCTAAGTTCCCAGATCTGTCCATAAACCACATCGGCAAGAAAATAATTATTAACTTATGTTGCAAATTCATAATTAGGCAAAACCAACTTTACCAATATTTCACACATGACTAAAGAACACCAGAAAACCTAGTGTCCATGACCAAATAAATTCTTTTAATGCATTTCTTAATTTATTTTAGATAACAAGGTGACTTAATGAACATATACCAAAATTATACAATAAATTCTATAAAAATTACAGTGGCTCACATATCCTCTCAATAGTCTACTGTACAAATTTCACTCCATTTGAATATGTATAGCAACCTCTATGAAAAAGAGAAATTGCTAAAGCAAGAAATCATGTGAGAGCAAGATAAACCAATAACTCACTCATACTTCATCCAATACTCATGAAATTTTTACCACACATCAACTACCACATGAGTAGCATGCCACAAAAATTTCACTTCATTTGGAGCCCTAGATCTGCAGTTATGGAAAATAACAAATTCAACTAGCATTACAACCTTACTGCACAAATCTATTTTTACCGCAAAATATTGAAACTAAAACATGCCATATTATAGATCTAATGCATAGACAATTTCACAAGGATTCCAAAAAGTCCTCATTTGCTATTTTACGAATTTCCTATGAATTACTATGAATTTCCAAAGATTCAACAAATTTACTGCAAATAGGTCATTATCGGCACTATTCCTTTGAGTCACAGACTTCGCAGTTAGACCCTTACATTTTGTCAAATTTGAGCCTGAGACCCCTGGTCGGAATTAAATGCAGAGGAGCATGCCGGACTTGCTGTTGCTGGCCGAAGGAGGCTCGTCGGCGGCGGTGGAGTGGTGGTGGAGCATCAGCAGGGCCACGCGCACCCAGGGGATAGCTCGGCTCAGCCCAAGGCGGCCCGAGTTGACCCGGCCACGTGAGCAGGCGGGGCGGCCATGGCTCCAACAACGGCAGCGCTACGGTGGCGGTTCCGGCTGATGAAGTGGCGTGGGAGGGACGACGCTGGTAGTGGAAAGCGTTGGGGCTAGCGTCAAGAGCAGAGGAGGCCCATGGCTCTCTGTCCACGCGCGCTCGCGACGCTCGGCATTGGCGGCCATGGCGGTCGCGTGGCTCGGCGCGGAGCGGGGCGAGGAGAGCCTCAGGAGACTGGCGCGCGCGTAGGGCGGACTAGCTTGGCGCGGGGTGGTTCATGGTGGCACGGCCACACACCCACGCCGGGCAGTGGCGGCGCAGCAGCGGCTGCGGCGTCCATGGCGGTGAGAGACAGAGACAGAACGAGAGGGAGGGGGAGAATGGAGAACGCAGGGAGCAAGGGCTCGGGCTCGGCCTCTAAAACACAGCGAGTGCGAGTTGGCGCGCATGCAGCGAGCGAGGTGTCGAGCGAAGCGAGCCGAGGGAGCCACGCGGCGTCGAAACCCTGTGCGATCAGACATTGCTGCTGCTGCTTCGGCTGATTTAGAAATACCACCGCGAAAATACGACTGAAGCTCCCAATTTCGCATCTTCTAACTGCCGATCCGGTGGTCCTGTGATCACGGCGCAAGAGTCAAAGTTGTATATCTTTCTGAGTTGAACAACATTGCTTTAAGGATCAAGAGCTAACTCGTCCTAGATTTGGAGATATGGATCTTCAAAGTAAGGTACCTCAAAACCAAATTCTGCAGTTCAGTTACCGGCTGACTGAAACTGCATTCTTCGCCCCCTTATACACCATAATCCAAGCAGTTTAAGCAAAAACCTCAGTAATACAAGTTGTATATCTAAGGGAGTACTACAACTTCTATTAAAAGTTCATGAACTGGTTCGGCCTGGTTTGAGATATACAGAGCACCAAATAAGCTAACCTGAAACTGAAATTCCCGTTCCCATACTTAGAAAAATTTCAAGTGCTGAAAACAGCTGCTGATTCAAAGTTTGAGCCTCGTTTTGACTTGCTTACAAGCTGATCTAGCTCTTGGTCCAAACATAAAGTTTGTTGTACATAACATGGACTCCAACTTTTATTTAGGTTCCACTGCCATGCAAACATCCTAAGCTGCAGTGCAAACCAAGTCAAAGTCGCATCACTATAAAGCTTAAATCACCCTTTTTGATCTATTGGAGCATTTTCTGGCCACCTGCTCAACCTGAACCTTTCATGACTTTTGTTGTAGAGTTCATATAGAGTCATTTGGGCAAGGTTGCAAGGTTTGGTTGACTTCATAGGTTTCCATCCACTTGATAAAGCAATTAATGCAAAGATATGACTTATCATTTCATGTGACTTTTTGATTCCAAACTTCATGAAACTTTTCTAGTGATCCATATAGATGGGTATTGACGTGAGACACATGAAGATATTCCAATAACACCAGCCAAGCATATATCTTGAAAAGACCTATATGTAAAGCAAGGGTGCAATATCCAAGTTTAGGTTGGGGCTCATTTCCATAGGTTTGACCTTGACATCTTCATCACCACTTAAGATGCCATGTTTGAGTTTAAATCCATTGCTTAACTGGTGATAAACACTTGGGGTGTTACAGCCGCCTTCGTCCAAGTCACGTCTTGCACCCTGTTGGACTACAAAACAAACACTTGCAAATTTATTAGTCCAATTTGGTTATGTTGGTCATCAAACACCAAAATCCAAAGTAAATGGGCCTAGGGTCCATTTTCCTTACAGGATGCTTCTGATTTAGATCTTTCTTGGCACAAGTGTGGACCTACAATTTTGATTATCTTGAACTTCCCTGTGGCCTTCTGTTTCCGAGCATAGACCCTCCAATTGCAATCTGCATTCTCGCACACCACTGTGTAACGGTGCTCCACATAGGAGTGCCTCACCTTGAATGGTCTTTTACGTCTCATAGAATATTCCTATAACCACCTTCTCAAGGTGGGCAAGTCCTTGAAGACCATGCCGTTCTGAATTTCCACGCTGTCATCGGCCTCAAGAGCCTCTAGTAGTTCGTCATCTCTTCCTTCTCCATAAGCATGTTGAGAATGACTGAGGTCGCTGAATTCATGAACTAGTGGATCACGATCAGGACACAAACGCCTGATGAGCTCCATTTCTTGTTCGCTCAAAGGTGCAACTAGGCGGTCATCATCAGAATCAACTGCTCTTGTTGTGCCATAAGGATCCTCATCATCCACACTGTTAGAGGCTATGAACCCTGGGTCCACGTTGGATGATGGAGGCACAGGAGGACAACCATCATTATCAGGATTGTCTCCTGCATATAAAGCACAAATATGGATACAATTGAGACAAAGGAATGGAATGAAAGAAGAATAACGAAAGCGAAAGTGTTACTACATCACTTACTTGGATGATTCTGGGTCAAAGGGGTCTCCTGAGGGGCAGCAACTCCATCATCGGACCGACATACTGCACGAACATCGGGATGTACTCCAACCTCATTCGGGGGCGGATTGAGCATCGAGCACCAGAACCACATCTTCCACATCCACCTCGCGGTTGGGTAACGGAGGGTCAGAAGGTGCCGGATTCCCTGGTTCTGGAGAGAACCCATGAGGGGGTGAATGCCCATTAGGGGGTGAATACCCATTAGGGGTGAGATCATTGGACAACTTCCGCACAACCAAATCCAAACATTGAAACTCGTTCTTCATGACAGTTTTGACATATTTATCCCATTGAGCCTCTGATGCTTGGGACCAACTGCCTAAAAATATGGCTTGATTTACCATAGTGAAGTACCCCCTCAACTGAGATGACATCCTCATTTGAATTGTAATGAAGCTCATCACGAGCACTACCAAACAACTCAGAAAACAACGGCCGATAATCGAACATGAGAGGCACCCTTTGCATTCCAACAAAACTGACATTCCCAAACTCATCTTCCTCCACACTTCCTCCATGATACAGGGTGACTACGTTGTCCATCTAGTTGGTATGCACAACATCAAAGTTACTACGAGTTTAACTAATAAGGGTATAACTAAATTACATATATAATTAAGTATTCCACAGTCTACCTAAATAAATAAGTATCTAAACTACCTAGCTATCTATCTAACTATATAACTAATTTTACTAACTACAGTTATTACAAGTACTACCTATATATAACTTAATTACCTAACTATCTAACTTACAAATAAACTAAATAACTAAATTAACTATGTACAAAAGTATATAAATAACTAACAATCAAAGAATCTATCCAAATTACCTAAATATATAACCTCTACATAACTAAATTGTCTCACTAAATACCTAAATTAACTAACTAAATTACATCACTATATAACTAAATTAGCTAACTAAACTATCTAAACTAACTAAATTGTAAAACAATTTAAAAAAATAAAAACATACCTGAGGCTGCCGGCCGGCCGAGGATAGGGGTGGCTGCGGCCGGTGGGGGGGTGGGCGGCGGTGGCGCCAGGCATGGCCACCGGCGGCTGGCTAGCCGGCGCGGACGCCCGGGAGAGGCGGGGGCTGCCCTCGCCGATAGTGCACGCGGAGGAGGACGATGGGGCGACGAGGGCGGCCGAGGGAGCGGAGAAGGGCGCGGAGCCCCTCGGAGCTGGTGCCACGGACTGCTGCGGTGGCGCTGCCGACCGGAGGTGGTGGCGCGGGCGGTCGGAGGCGGTGGCGCGGGCCGCAGCTAGAAAACATAGAGAAAGAGAGAGAAGGCGCGGGAGGCGGTCGTCGGAGTGGAGAGTAGGAAGAAGAAGACGGCTCGTGGTATAGGTATAAGACCTCGGCGCCAAGATATGTGGCTCCAAGATCGGCGCCAAGATTAGTGCCGCCAACCTACCTACCACGTCAGCACCACTTGGATGCCGCGTTTTTCCCGGTCAGGCATCTCGGCGCCAAGACCTACGGCGCCGAGACATGTCACCTCGGCGCCGTAGGCCACAGCGCCGACCCACAGGGTCCAAAGATCAGTTTACGTCGCCCAGGGGGTTAAACGTAAATTTTCTTCAAAATAAAGGGCTAAATTGCAAAAAATTAAGTCAAAGCCACAGCACAGGCCGCCTCAACAAAAACCTGTGACACCCTAGCTCAGATCCACCAGATGCTGCATAATAAGGCCGCACCATAGCGTGCCTCTGCCCGAATCCTGCATCGATATGTCCAATTTTGCAGCTCATCTCTCTCCACCTTATGCTGCACAGACCCCGCTGAATTGTAACACAAACCAAAAAAAGGGCAACCTAGCAACTCCACCTAGCTATATCAAATCGCAGAAATAGTAGGGGACGAATCGGATTGAAGTAACAACAAATATTTGGTTTTTGTTGCCCCTATAAGGATGAACTAATCCAAGGCCAGATCTGCACTTCCTGGGCCAACCGAGCGGAAGAGGGCTGAGACAACACCCATAAAAAGATATAGGGAAAGGAGTAGAGCGCTGTGAAGCGGGCATGGTGTGGTGTAAGAGACAAACCTTGAGGGTTGTGTTGAGGTGACCATGTCATGTGCCGCTAACAGCTACCAGGAAAAACAGGCTGCACGGAGGAAGATTGAAGCACTCATCGACTGTCACTTAAAATAAAATGGCAGGACTGTGATGCGACTGGGTTGGTAGACAAGGTAACCGACTGGCATATTTATTATTAAACAGCCCTGGAATTTTGGTGGTATTGAAGTGAATTAAGATTGTTTGATGGTATAGTTCTAAAATTGAGATGTTTCAATGTCACAGATCCAATAAAAGGAGATGTTTTGCACAATACGTACACATTGGTGATTATTACAAGAATGCTGATTGCAGGACGTTATTAAACATAACTATCTAGACCAGCAAGCTACATGCATGTGGCTGCTTCTGATCTGCAAGCTTCACACGCACGGGACGCCCATCCAAAATCTGAAAAATTGATCCAACATGAACAGTTATCATGCATCGATGATTGGCTAATTAGCTATTAAAAAATTAAGTAAGCACCAATAAATCTGTACCTGTCCATTCAGCTTAGCAATAGCTTGTTCCTGCTCATGATCGACTAGGGTCGCCATGGTCACAAACCCGAACCCTCGTGAACGCTTGGTTTTTATGTGGTACATGACCCTTGCTTCTGCTACTTTGCCATACTTGCTGAAGAACTGTCCCAATCGATAGCTATCCACATTCCGTGGCAGATTGCCCACATAAATCCTGAAATAAGGCCCGAATCGTGGCCCTCCTGCAGCCTTTGTGTGTGAAGGCTCAAGCCTCTCTCTAATTTCCTGCAAGCAAATGAATGTTACTAATAAATGCTTGGATAAGGAGAATATATGATATGATAAACAGATTAGCTGTTGGACAAGGTAGAAGCTAAGATATCTAACTTTTTGCGCTATGAAACGAAAACAGCTAATAGCCGGAGATCTGCGGAGATTGCCGCTAAACTGGGCTTATTTTAGCGGCAGCCAAAATTTTCACGGGCCCAGAAAATGAGTCAACGGCCCATCTTATCCCAATTTCCCCCCACCCCCACCGTAACCTAGCAACCCTAGCTCACTCCCACGCTCGTGACCCGTCTCTCTCGGTCTCTCACTCTCTCTACCGTAGAAAAGGAGGCGGCGGCGGAGGCGGCTTCTGCTTCGTCGGCGGCGGCTGTGGCGCGCCGGCGAGGGGCCCCCAAGCGGCGTGGCCAGCCGGAGGTCCAACTTCAAGCTAGCCCCCCCCCCCCCCTTCTGATTCGGCGGCGGCGGCTGCGGCGCGCCGGCGAGGGGCCCCCAAGCGGCGTGGCCAGCCGGAGGTCCAACTTCAAGCTAGCCCTCCCCCCCTTCTGATTCGGCGGCAGCGGCTGCGGCGCGCCGGCGAGGGGCCCCCAAGCGGCGCGGCCAGCCGGAGGTCCAACTTCAAGCGAGCACACCCCCCCCCCCCTCCCGAAGCGGCGCAGCTAGCCGGAGCTTCAAGCAGCGCGGCCAGCTGGAGATCCAAGTGGCGCTGGCGGCGGTGTGCATCATGAGTACGGGTGAGGCAGCACGAGCAGTTCTTCGTCTTCCCCAACCCCAAGCAGCGGCTTCATCTTCAGTTCTTCCTCTTCCCCAACCCTAAGCAGCAGCAACAACGGCACAAGTCGCCGGACACCATGACAGATCAACAAAGTAACTTTATTCTCTTTTGATCTGCTAGTTTTGAACTTTTGATTTTGTTCTCTGTATTTTGTAGCCTGCGTGAACTGGTTATGTATCAATTAGTTATGGTTATGAAGTTATGCCAAGGTCATGTCTTTTTCTTTCTATTTTTTTGCAAAAACAGCTAAATGGCATAGCTGCAGCTATCTCCCGCTATAGCCGCGCTTAGCTGTTCAGAAGGCCAGCAGCTAAGACGCATAGCCGGCGATTTAAAACTTTGAAACAGATACGATGATACTGTTGTTCTTCTAGAAACACTACAAATTCAGTATAAATAGTTAAAGATGAGATCGTGCAAGCTAAGATTTGCACTTGATTACCTCAGTTGAAGCGATGGAAGGTTGTGGTGGCGTGACCCACATGCAGGCGTCGTCGTCCCATTCAGCCGGGAGCTGCTCGACGAATTCCGACCTATCGTCCTGGAAGCTGTACTTGAACACACGGCACAGCTTGATGGCCATCTTGCTCCAGATGCCCCCATAGAGCTCGCTCTTCATGACGAAATAGGCGCAGCCACCACTGCTCACGCCAAACCGTGCGGCATCCACAGCAAAGCTGCTTGGCCTCCCAAGGAACATGACGCGATCAGCCAAGCTCCGGCCGTCCCTCTTCACCCACTGTGTTTCTCCGCCTTCTGCCTGCTTCAGCACATGGACTGAAACCGACAGCCCGTCCACAAAGCTGCCCACGGTATGGCGGTAACCTTGCGTATGATTGGCTAGGACATTTGCGAGAAGAAGCTCGCCTCGAGACTCCAAGAGGTAGCTGGACTGCAACGCTTTGCCATATTCAGATGGCAATGGGGTATCGGTAACCCACTCCTCCCACCAGTGGACCTGCCTCGTCTCGATGCAGGAGGAAGACCAGTAACCGTTGCGTATGACGATCTTCCCATCGTGATGGGCAATGCAGCTGTTTATGGAGGATATGCCGTGGTACTCTTTACGCACCATTGTCCACGCCGCATCGCCCGGACGCAGGAGGGCAGCATTGAACGGCCACAGGTAATACCACCTGCAGCGGACGGGAACAATCAAATATAGAAAGATTGTGCCGTCGCCGGAGACCACGCCGTTGGCGTGGTCCACCCACCACTTGGTCTCTTGGTCACATGAAAAGGGCGGTAGGGGTAGGGGTGTGCCCAATGCAGATGCAGATTCAGTGAGAGGGTCGGTGAGGCCGCCGGAACAGATACTGGTGAGGGTAGAGATCACAGTGCCGTCTACCAGGCTGATCACCCACCTCCAATCTGGAACCGATGTATCAGTGGCGGCGCCGGTGCCACGGCGAGTCGACTTGGACGAGGAGAAGACGCAGCGAGCCTTCCGGTGCTTGGTGGAGTCCGGCGGCGCGAGCAGCCATGGCAGGAACGCGGGATAGCACTGCGCTGGCGGAAGCGTGTCGCGCCAGGGCTTGCACGTGGCGTGGAAGCGGACGTAGTCGGTGGTGGCGTGGAGGCGGCGCGAGATGTCACGAAGGAGATCCAAAGGGAGGTCCGCCCATGGCCGCCAAAGCGCGTCGTCCGGCAGAACTGCTGCGACGGACATCACGGATCCCTCGGCTGCGTCGTGGTTTGAGGTCTTCCTATATTATCGAGTTCCGATTCTTAACGTCAAGGGCTGGGCTGGGCTGGGCTGTTCTCTGGGCCGTCAGGACTCAGGACTTGCTAGGCGTCTAGCAATTTTCTCTTGACAGCATGGCTCAAGTTGAAGGTTCAGGTTCCAAATAACAATATACTTAATTCCCCTAAAAAATTAAAAATATACTTAATAATCCTTTTATATTTTATAAAAGGCATGTGGTCTAGTGGTTGGCGGAAACCATCCCTGCCGATCACGGAAAACCTGCGCCGACCACCCCCCAATCTCCGCTCGTATACGACCAGCAGCGATGCAGACAGCCCAGTCAGCCCAAGTTACGTAAGTTTTTTTTTTTTTTTTGGGGGAAATGGTGTTCTTGTCCTTATGCATGAGTCCAATTGTGATTTTATCCTTGTTGTTTTCTCAACTTTGTAATTTTGCCCTTGCTATATTTTGAATTGAATCATCCGTTTGCCCCTGATTTGGATGCAGTCAGATGGTCATGGAATAAATGAATTAAAATAATTCAAAAATCTGAAAAAAGAAAGGCGAAAAGACCAAATTGCCCCTTATCCTTATATTCAGCCTCCATAAGGAAATTGTGCCTTTCTCACGGGCCGGCTGCATCGACCGGGGCGTCGGGAGCATCCGGCAGCGGCGGCGTTGGCAGCGCACAGTGCGCGATGCGGCAACGGCTCCCGGCGGCGGGGCTCGGCACGTGGTGCGCGGTGTGGGGGCGCGCGAGGGCCGCGGGGCTTGGCACGCGACGCGCGGTGCGGGGGCTTCAGGCATGCAGCGCTCGGAAGCAGCCGCGGCTCGGTCGCTCGGGCGCGGACGTGCGGTGGCCGGCGTACGGTGGCAGGCGGCGGCGATCGTGCTGGTGCTGCCTACGGCCCGGAGCCGTCGCCCTCCCACGCACCGCATCTCTGGTGGCCGCGCCATGGCTGGACGGTCGACGATGTCGGAGTCGCTGTCGAGCACCTCGCGATGAAGCCGAGGTCATCCGCCGCCGCTGCCCTGCCCTGCAGCTCCGCCCAAGGCCGAGCGCCACCGCGCTCGCCTCCGTTGGCCGGATCCGAGGTTGCGCTGCTCTGCTTCCCCCATCCCTCTTGCCCTTCTGCTTCCCTGCTTCTCTCTCTTCTCTCCATTCCGCGTCGAGCGCTCTGCTCTTCCCCTCCCCTTGCTGCCTCTTTTGGAAGACGACGGCCACAGGTCGCCGGGGCAGTCGCTGGTGCTCCCCGGTCTTAACGCCGCCCTCTAGTCTCCCACCGCCTTTCTCTCCCTCTCTCTTGCTCTGTCTGATCTCTTCCGTAGACCACTCAGAAGGAAAAGGAGCAGATGCGCCTCGCCGACGGCACCCAATGCCCAGCTCTCAGCATCGTTGCCAGGGCCAACTAGGGCGCGCCACCTCGCCCCGTGGACCCCGCGCGTCAGTGGCTCTGTCTTCCTCTTCCCCTGTCCATAGACTCGGCTCACATAGGCTAAAGACAGAGAGCGCATGGTTCACCGATCGGTGCATAAAAGCAGCAGCAACAGAGCGCCCACCTGCCTCGGCCAGACAGGGGCAAAATCGCAATTAGGCATAATAAACGAGGGGCAAAATCGCATGGGTATTCATGTCCTTTTGTACAAAGTTTAACACGGTTAGTGGTGGATGACGGAGCATGGGCAAACTGGTACTTCGTGAATGGCACAGTAGGGGTAAATTCACAAAGTCAAAAAAATAGGGGCAAAATCACAGTTTCGACACAAAACAAGGATACAAACGCAAGAGCCCCTTTTTTTCTATTTCTATTTCTTTTCTTTCTACTATTTCTTTTTCGATGTCCACGAGTAGAAATACGATGTTCTACGATGTATTTTGTGATGTTCAATAAGTATATGTCGATGTTGTAGGACATTTTTTTTATTTTTGGTAGCGTTTTTTCTTCTTTTTATTTCACTCTAATTAATTACTTCACTAATTTTATTATTTTATTTTATATTTTCATGATTTTTGTGATGTTCACACAGTATACTTATTATGTTCTATGCTATATTTAGCGATGTTCCTATAGTATTAATGTGATGTTTTACGATGTATTTGTAATGTCCGGTAGAATTTTTTTCTTTTTATTTGACTATAATTAATTACTTCACTACAGGAACATTTATATCATGAAATGTAAAAAATTAAAAATAAAATTAGTGAAGTAATTAATTATAGTCAAATAAAAAGAAAAAAAATACTACCGGACATTACAAATACATCGTAAAACATCATATTAATACTATAGAAACATTGCTAAATATAGCATAGAACATAGTAAGTATATTGTGTGAACATTACAAAAATCATGAAAATATAAAATAAAATAATAAAATTAGTGAAGTAATTAATTAGATTGAAATAAAAAGAAGAAAAAACGCTACCGAACATAAAAAAATGTCCTACAACATCGCCATATACTTATTGAACATCATAAAATACATCGTAGAACATCATATTTCTACTCGTAGACATCAAAAAAGAAATAGTAGAAAGAAAAGAAATAGAAATAGAAAAAAAGGGGCTCTTGCGTTTGTACCCTTGTTTTGTGTCGAAACTGTGATTTTGCCCCTATTTTTTTGACTTTGTGAATTTACCCCTACTGTGCCATTTACGAAGCACCAGTTTGCCCCTGCTCCGTCATCCACCACTAACCGTGTTAAACTTTGTACAAAAGGACATGAATACCCATGCGATTTTGCCCCTCGTTTATTATGCCTAATTGCGATTTTGCCCCTGTCTGGCCGAGGCAGGTGGGCGCTCTGTTGCTGCTGCTTTTATGCACCGATCGGTGAACCATGCGCTCTCTGTCTTTAGCCTATGTGAGCTGAGTCTATGGACAGGGGAAGAGGAAGACAGAGCCACTGACGCGCGGGGTCCACGGGGCGAGGTGGCGCGCCCTAGTTGGCCCTGGCGACGATGCTGAGAGCTGGGCATTGGGTGCCGTCGGCGAGGCGCATCTGCTCCTTTTCCTTCTGAGTGGTCTACGGAAGAGATCAGACAGAGCAAGAGAGAGGGAGAGAAAGGCGGTGGGAGACTAGAGGGCGGCGTTAAGACCGGGGAGCACCAGCGACTGCCCCGGCGACCTGCGGCCGTCCTCTTCCAAAAGAGGCAGCAAGGGGAGGGGAAGAGCAGAGCGCTCGACGCGGAATGGAGAGAAGAGAGAGAAGCAGGGAAGCAGAAGGGCAAGAGGGATGGGGGAAGCAGAGCAGCGCAACCTCGGATCCGGCCAACGGAGGCGAGCGCGGTGGCGCTCGGCCTTGGGCGGAGCCGCAGGGCAGGGCAGCGGCGGCGGATGACCTCGGCTTCATCGTGAGGTGCTCGACAGCGACTCCGACATCGTCGACCGTCCAGCCATGGCGCGGCCACCAGAGACGCGGTGCGCGGGAGGGCGACGGCTCCGGGCCGTAGGCAGCACCAGCACGACCGCCGCCGCCTGCCACCGTACGCCGGCCACCGCACGTCCGCGCCCGAGCGACCGAGCCGCGGCTGCTTCCGAGCGCTGCATGCCTGAAGCCCCCGCACCGCGCGTCGCGTGCCAAGCCCCGCGGCCCTCGCGCGCCCCCACACCGCGCAGCACGTGCCGAGCCCCGCCGCCGGGAGCCGTTGCCGCATCGCGCACTGTGCGCTGCCAACGCCGCCGCTGCCGGATGCTCCCGACGCCCCGGTCGATGCAGCCGGCCCGTGAGAAAGGCACAATTTCCTTATGGAGGCTGAATATAAGGATAAGGGGCAATTTGGTCTTTTCGCCTTTCTTTTTTCAGATTTTTGAATTATTTTAATTCATTTATTCCATGACCATCTGACTGCATCCAAATCAGGGGCAAACGGATGATTCAATTCAAAATATAGCAAGGGCAAAATTACAAAGTTGAGAAAACAACAAGGATAAAATCACAATTGGACTCATGCATAAGGGCAAGAACACCATTTTCCCAAAAAAAAAAAAAAAAAAAACTTACGTAACTTGGGCTGACCTGGGCTGTCTGCATCGCTGCTGGTCGTATACGGCGGAATTGGGGGGTGGTCGGCGCAGGTTCCGTGATCGGCAGGGATGGTTTCCGCCAACCACTAGACCACATGCCTTTATAAAATATAAAAGGATTATTAAGTATATTTTTAATTTTTTAGGGGAATTAAGTATATTGTTATTTGGAACTTGAACCTTCAACTTGAGCCATGCTGTCAAGAGAAAATTGCTAGACGCCTAGCAAGTCATGAGTCCTGACGGCCCAGAGAACAGCCCAGCCCAGCCCTTGACGTTAAGAATCGGAACTCGATAATATAGGAAGACCTCAAACCACGACGCAGCCGAGGGATCCGTGATGTCCGTCGCAGCAGTTCTGCCGGACGACGCGCTTTGGCGGCCATGGGCGGACCTCCCTTTGGATCTCCTTCGTGACATCTCGCGCCGCCTCCACGCCACCACCGACTACGTCCGCTTCCACGCCACGTGCAAGCCCTGGCGCGACACGCTTCCGCCAGCGCAGTGCTATCCCGCGTTCCTGCCATGGCTGCTCGCGCCGCCGGACTCCACCAAGCACCGGAAGGCTCGCTGCGTCTTCTCCTCGTCCAAGTCGACTCGCCGTGGCACCGGCGCCGCCACTGATACATCGGTTCCAGATTGGAGGTGGGTGATCAGCCTGGTAGACGGCACTGTGATCTCTACCCTCACCAGTATCTGTTCCGGCGGCCTCACCGACCCTCTCACTGAATCTGCATCTGCATTGGGCACACCCCTACCCCTACCGCCCTTTTCATGTGACCAAGAGACCAAGTGGTGGGTGGACCACGCCAACGGCGTGGTCTCCGGCGACGGCACAATCTTTCTATATTTGATTGTTCCCGTCCGCTGCAGGTGGTATTACCTGTGGCCGTTCAATGCTGCCCTCCTGCGTCCGGGCGATGCGGCAGTGGACAATGGTGCGTAAAGAGTACCACGGCATATCCTCCATAAACAGCTGCATTGCCCATCACGATGGGAAGATCGTCATACGCGAACGGTTACTGGTCTTCCTCCTGCATCGAGACGAGGCAGGTCCACTGGTGGGAGGAGTGGGTTACCGATACCCCATTGCCATCTGAATATGGCAAAGCGTTGCAGTCCAGCTACCTCTTGGAGTCTCGAGGCGAGCTTCTTCTCGCAAATGTCCTAGCCAATCATACGCAAGGTTACCGCCATACCGTGGGCAGCTTTGTGGACGGGCTGTCGGTTTCAGTCCACGTGCTGCAGCAGGCAGAAGGCGGAGAAACACAGTGGGTGAAGAGGGACGGCCGGAGCTTGGCTGATCGCGTCATGTTCCTTGGGAGGCCAAGCAGCTTTGCTGTGGATGCCGCACGGTTTGGCGTGAGCAGTGGTGGCTGCGCCTATTTCGTCATGAAGAGCGAGCTCTATGGGGGCATCTGGAGCAAGATGGCCATCAAGCTGTGCCGTGTGTTCAAGTACAGCTTCCAGGACGATAGGTCGGAATTCGTCGAGCAGCTCCCGGCTGAATGGGACGACGACGCCTGCATGTGGGTCACGCCACCACAACCTTCCATCGCTTCAACTGAGGTAATCAAGTGCAAATCTTAGCTTGCACGATCTCATCTTTAACTATTTATACTGAATTTGTAGTGTTTCTAGAAGAACAACAGTATCATCGTATCTGTTTCAAAGTTTTAAATCGCCGGCTATGCGTCTTAGCTGCTGGCCTTCTGAACAGCTAAGCGCGGCTATAGCGGGAGATAGCTGCAGCTATGCCATTTAGCTGTTTTTGCAAAAAAATAGAAAGAAAAAGACATGACCTTGGCATAACTTCATAACCATAACATAACCAGTTCACGCAGGCTACAAAATACAGAGAACAAAATCAAAAGTTCAAAACTAGCAGATCAAAAGAGAATAAAGTTACTTTGTTGATCTGTCATGGTGTCCGGCGACTTGTGCCGTTGTTGCTGCTGCTTAGGGTTGGGGAAGAGGAAGAACTGAAGATGAAGCCGCTGCTTGGGGTTGGGGAAGACGAAGAACTGCTCGTGCTGCCTCACCCGTACTCATGATGCACACCGCCGCCAGCGCCACTTGGATCTCCAGCTGGCCGCGCTGCTTGAAGCTCCGGCTAGCTGCGCCGCTTCGGGAGGGGGGGGGGGGGTGTGCTCGCTTGAAGTTGGACCTCCGGCTGGCCGCGCCGCTTGGGGGCCCCTCGCCGGCGCGCCGCAGCCGCCGCCGCCGAATCAGAAGGGGGGGAGGGCTAGCTTGAAGTTGGACCTCCGGCTGGCCACGCCGCTTGGGGGCCCCTCGCCGGCGCGCCGCAGCCGCCGCCGCCGAATCAGAAGGGGGGGGGGGGGGCTAGCTTGAAGTTGGACCTCCGGCTGGCCACGCCGCTTGGGGGGCCCTCGCCGGCGCGCCACAGCCGCCGCCGCCGAAGCAGAAGCCGCCTCCGCCGCCGCCTCCTTTTCTGCGGTAGAGAGAGTGAGAGACCGAGAGAGACGGGTCACGAGCGTGGGAGTGAGCTAGGGTTGCTAGGTTACGGTGGGGGTGGGGGGAAATTGGGATAAGATGGGCCGTTGACTCATTTTCTGGGCCCGTGAAAATTTTGGCTGCCGCTAAAATAAGCCCAGTTTAGCGGCAATCTCCGCAGATCTCCGGCTATTAGCTGTTTTCGTTTCATAGCGCAAAAAGTTAGATATCTTAGCTTCTACCTTGTCCAACAGCTAATCTGTTTATCATATCATATATTCTCCTTATCCAAGCATTTATTAGTAACATTCATTTGCTTGCAGGAAATTAGAGAGAGGCTTGAGCCTTCACACACAAAGGCTGCAGGAGGGCCACGATTCGGGCCTTATTTCAGGATTTATGTGGGCAATCTGCCACGGAATGTGGATAGCTATCGATTGGGACAGTTCTTCAGCAAGTATGGCAAAGTAGCAGAAGCAAGGGTCATGTACCACATAAAAACCAAGCGTTCACGAGGGTTCGGGTTTGTGACCATGGCGACCCTAGTCGATCATGAGCAGGAACAAGCTATTGCTAAGCTGAATGGACAGGTACAGATTTATTGGTGCTTACTTAATTTTTTAATAGCTAATTAGCCAATCATCGATGCATGATAACTGTTCATGTTGGATCAATTTTTCAGATTTTGGATGGGCGTCCCGTGCGTGTGAAGCTTGCAGATCAGAAGCAGCCACATGCATGTAGCTTGCTGGTCTAGATAGTTATGTTTAATAATGTCCTGCAATCAGCATTCTTGTAATAATCACCAATGTGTACGTATTGTGCAAAATATCTCCTTTTATTGGATCTGTGACATTGAAACATCTCAATTTTAGAACTATACCATCAAACAATCTTAATTCACTTCAATACCACCAAAATTCCAGGGCTGTTTAATAATAAATATGCCAGTCGGTTACCTTGTCTACCAACCCAGTCGCATCACAGTCCTGCCATTTTATTTTAAGTGACAGTCGATGAGTGCTTCAATCTTCCTCCGTGCAGCCTGTTTTTCCTGATAGCTGTTAGCGGCACATGACATGGTCACCTGAACACAACCCTCAAGGTTTGTCTCTTACACCACACCATGCCCGCTTCACAGCGCTCTACTCCTTTCCCTATATCTTTTTATGGGTGTTGTCTCAGCCCTCTTCCGCTCGGTTGGCCCAGGAAGTGCAGATCTGGCCTTGGATTAGTTCATCCTTATAGGGGCAACAAAAACCAAATCTTTGTTGTTACTTCAATCCGATTCGTCCCCTACTATTTCTGCGATTTGATATAGCTAGGTGGAGTTGCTAGGTTGCCCTTTTTTTGGTTTGTGTTACAATTCAGCGGGGTCTGTGCAGCATAAGGTGGAGAGAGATGAGCTGCAAAATTGGACATATCGATGCAGGATTCGGGCAGAGGCACGCTATGGTGCGGCCTTATTATGCAGCATCTGGTGGATCTGAGCTAGGGTGTCACAGGTTTTTGTTGAGGCGGCCTGTGCTGTGGCTTTGACTTAATTTTTTGCAATTTAGCCCTTTATTTTGAAGAAAATTTACGTTTAACCCCCTGGGCGACGTAAACTGATCTTTGGACCCTGTGGGTCGGCGCTGTGGCCTACGGCGCCGAGGTGACACGTCTCGGCGCCGTAGGTCTTGGCGCCGAGATGCCTGACCAGGGAAAAACGCGGCATCCAAGTGGCGCTGACAGTGGTAGGTAGGTTGGCGGCACAAATCTTGGCGCCGATCTTGGAGCCACATATCTTGGCGCCGAGGTCTTATACCTATACCACGAGCCAGTCTTCTTCTTCCTACTCTCCACTCCGACTGACCGCCTCCCGCGCCTTCTCTCTCTTTCTCTATGTTTTCTAGCTGCGGCCCGCGCCACCAGCCTCCGGCCGCCCGCGCCACCACCTCCGGCCGGCAGCGCCACCGCAGCAGTCCGTGGCACCAGCTCCGAGGGGCTCCGCGCCCTTCTCCGCTCCCTCGGCCGCCCTCGTCGCCCCATCGTCCTCCTCCGCGTGCACTATCGGCGAGGGCGGCCCCCGCCTCTCCCGGGCATCCGGCGCCGGCTAGCCAGCCGCCGGTGGCAATGCCTGGCGCCACCGCCGCCCCCCCCCCCCACCGGCCGCAGCCACCCCTATCCTCGGCCGGCCGGCAGCCTCAGGTATGTTTTTAATTTTTTTTTAAATTGTTTTACAATTTAGTTAGTTTAGATAGTTTAGTTAGCTAATTTAGTTACATAGTGATGTAATTTAGTTAGTTAATTTAGGTATTTAGTGAGACAATTTAGTTATGTAGAGGTTATATATTTAGGTAATTTGGATAGATTCTTTGATTGTTAGTTATTTATATACTTTTGTACATAGTTAATTTAGTTATTTAGTTTATTTGTAAGTTAGATAGTTAGGTAATTAAGTTATATATAGGTAGTACTTGTAATAACTGTAGTTAGTAAAATTAGTTATATAGTTAGATAGATAGCTAGGTAGTTTAGATACTTATTTATTTAGGTAGACTGTGGAATACTTAATTATATATGTAATTTAGTTATACCCTTATTAGTTAAACTCGTAGTAACTTTGATGTTGTGCATACCAACTAGATGGACAACGTAGTCACCCTGTATCATGGAGGAAGTGTGGAGGAAGATGAGTTTGGGAATGTCAGTTTTGTTGGAATGCAAAGGGTGCCTCTCATGTTCGATTATCGGCCGTTGTTTTCTGAGTTGTTTGGTAGTGCTCGTGATGAGCTTCATTACAATTCAAATGAGGATGTCATCTCAGTTGAGGGGGTACTTCACTATGGTAAATCAAGCCATATTTTTAGGCAGTTGGTCCCAATTGCATCAGAGGCTCAATGGGACAAATATGTCAAAACTGTCATGAAGAACGAGTTTCAATGTTTGGATTTGGTTGTGCGGAAGTTGTCCAATGATCTCACCCCTAATGGGTATTCACCCCCTAATGGGCATTCACCCCCTCATGGGTTCTCTCCAGAACCGGGGAATCCGGCACCTTCTGACCCTCCGTTACCCAACCGCGAGGTGGATGTGGAAGATGTGGTTCTGGTGCTCGATGCTCAATCCGCCCCTGAATGAGGTTGGAGTACATCCTGATGTTCGTGCAGTATGTCGGTCCGATGATGGAGTTGCTGCCCCTCAGGAGACCCCTTTGACCCAGAATCATCCAAGTAAGTGACGTAGTAGCACTTTCGCTTTCGTTATTCTTCTTTCATTCCATTCCTTTGTCTCAATTGTATCCATATTTGTGCTTTATATGCAGGAGACAATCCTGATAATGATGGTTGTCCTCCTGTGCCTCCATCAACCAACGTGGACCCAGGGTTCATAGCCTCTAATAGTGTGGATGATGAGGATCCTTATGGCACAATAAGAGCAGTTGATTCTGATGATGACCGCCCAGTTGCACCTTTGAGCGAACCAGAAATGGAGCACAACAGGCGTTTGTGTCCTGATTGTGATCCACTAGTTCATGAATTCAACGACCTCAGTCATTCTCAACATGCTTATGGAGAAGGAAGAGATGACGAACTGCTAGAGGCTCCTGAGGCTGGTGACTGCATGGAATTTCAGAACGGCATGGTCTTCAAGGACTTGCGCACCTTGAGAAGGTGGTTACAGGAATATTCTGTGAGTTGTAAAAGACCATTCAAGGTGAGGCACTCCTATGTGAAAGGTCCTTGTGTGGTTTTGGTAATTGAGTGACAACCTAGGTGGACTAATTGTGTTTATGTGAGATACACAGGTGATTAGTCCACAGGTACATATGTGTGAGCAACATATGCCATGAAGGTGAAAATGGCTTGGAGATGTTGCAAAGCTCACACATGTGATGATGAAGGAGCTCATTGCACATGAGACATGACATTGAGTCATGTGATCAAGGTGGAGAAGATCAAGACATGACTTGGCTTGATGGATCAGTTGCAAGCGTGAAGGGCAAGTCGAAGGCTTGGAGCAATGGACCGCGTGGCGGTGAAGCTTGAGCAAGACTTGGTGCCGATGGACGAAGGCAACGATGAAAAGCAAGTGAAGTCAGGATCGATGAACCAATATGATCACATGATGATATGAAGTGGATCATATCATTGTTGATCATGTTGGTGCATGTGTTGCATCGACATTGGAGGAGATGGAATGGAATGCGCAAGGCAAATGTATAACCTAGGGCATTTCATTTTACCGGTCATAGGTGTGTAGAGAAGTTGATGACCGGGTTTAGGACAAATGGCCGTACTATCAAGAGGGGCAAACTTGTTTGCATATCGGTCATCTAGTGCCACTCAAGTGATCTAACTTTGCATCATCGCTAGGATCGAGTGGCGTGGCAAGTTGAGTGGCTAATCATTTGGAAAATGATTGTGAAAATGCTAACATACATACACATGATGGTGTACACTTGGTGGTGTTGGCATATTTACAAAGGAGATGGAGTTGGAGTTGATGTGGATCATCTTGGCGATGAAACAGTGGCGAGAAGGGTTAGGAACTCCACCGGTGGAGTGTCCGCCCGTAGAGTGTGGACAGTCCGACGGTGCCACTGGCGCCCTATATAGGAAAGATAGGGTCCCACAAAGTGGACCAGACTCTGGTCACGCAGTGACTGGACACTGGGTTCCAGCGTCCGGTCAGTAGTGGCAGTCAGCGGGCAGGCATCGGTCATCGACCGGACGCTGGTGCTGGAAGTGACCGGACGCTGGCCGTATGCGTCCGGTCAGGGTGACGTGTGATGACGCAGGTAGAGTAGAGAAGTTGGAAGTGACCGGACGCTGGTGGTGCATCCGATCGCGACCGACCGGACGTGTCCGGTCATGTCTGGTACCTTACTAGAAACGACCGGACACTGGGGTTGCTGCGTCCGGTTAGTTCAAGCTGCTACGTCCGGTCAACAGATGACCGTTGAGAACGGGCGATTAGCATTTAAAGAAGAGGACACATGGCATGCATCGCATGGCCGGACGCTGGGGTCCAGCGTCCGGTCGATCTGACCGGAGCATCTGGTTGTCCTGACTTTTGCCCAGTGAAGGGGTAACGGCTCTATTTGTTCATGGGGTAATAAATTGGAGTTGTGGTCGGCCTTTGGCCATAAGCTTAGACAAGCTGAGCACACTAGAGCCTTGGTGGCTTGTGTAGTAGTGCTTGGGAGCCCTCCATCTCACATATGCTTGATAGTGATCATCCGATTGTGCGAGAGAGCGATTCTAGTGTGATTGCATCGTGATGTTGCATTGAGTGGCACTAGGTGATCGAGTTGCAAGCCGGTGGTGCTTGTTACTCTTGGAGGTTGCCACCTCCTAGACGTCTTGGTGGTGGTCTCCGTCGAAGCCCGCAAGAAGCTTGTGCGGTGCTCTGGAGAAGAGCTTTGTGAGGGGCATTGTGCTCGCCCCGTGGGAGCCACGAAGAGCAACTCTAGTTGAGCGTGTCATTGAGCTATCCTCACTTTCGGGGTAGGTTCTTGCGGCGCCCGACGTGCGGGCTTGGCGGGTGATGTCAATTAGCCGCTGAACCACCAAGTGAGCGGTCGACACAACGGGGACGTAGCGTGTTGGCAAGCATGTGAACCTCGGGAGAAAATCACCATGTCAACCTTGTTCTTCCCGTTGGTTTGCAATCCCCTTTACACAAGCTTGTGATTACTTTTATATACATTGTGCTTGTGTAGTTGCTCTTGTAATTAGTTAGCTTGTGTAGCTTACTAGTTACCTTCTTGCTTGTATAGCATAGAAGTAGCTCCCTTGCGTGGCTAATTAGGTTTGTGTAACCTTATTAGTCACTTTGCTTAGTTTGTGTAGCTAAGTATTTGTGCTCTCTAATTTGGCATTGATTGCCTTGTTATTGAGCATTGCTAGTGAGCTTAGTTGGCTTTGTGCTTTTGCTTACTAGCATGTGTAGGAGCTCCCTTGTTGCTTAAAGTACTAGTGGCATAGGTTTGTGTGACCTTGCTCCTAGAATTGGTTAGGTGAGCTCTAGCTAGCCCGACACCTTTGTTGCTTAATTAGTATCTTTGGAAGGTGCTAGAGAACATAGATAGAGGGGTGTAGTCTTTGCTAGACCGATAGTTCTAATTCCGCACTTGTTTCGGTTAGCCGATGCAATTAATTTTAGAAAGGACTATTCACCCCCCCCTCTAGTCCATCATCTCGACCCTACAAGTGGTATCAGAGCTAGGTCTCTCGTTTGTGGTCTTCACCGACCCAAGAGTATGGCGGCTTATGGGCTAGATGTTGATTGTCCACACATTTTTGATGACACACACTTTACACGATAGAAAAATTGGATGATATGCAATTTTAAGTTTATTTGCCCTCAAATGTGGTGGATGGTAGATGTAGGCTTTTCTCATGTGTTGGATGAAGATAATCTAACTCAAGCACGAGAGAAATGCCTAGATCTCGATATCCAAGCTAGTAACATCATGTATAGATCCTTGCATAATAATATCTTTGGAGAGATCATTGATATGAAGACCGCCCATGAGATTTGGAGTTATCTCAATGAGAATTATGGGACGGTCTCCGATGATGATGATGAGCCCAAGAAGGAGGCACATGAGTGTGTCGAGCATGATCACAATGTGGTGATTGAGAAAGATTGCTCCACCTCATGGTCAAGTGATGATGATAATGATCATATCACAAGATCACTTGACAAGATTGATGATGATGCCACAAGTGATGCCAATGATGATGCTACTCCATGCACACTTGATGGTGATAATGATGGATCATGCTCGAGGTATGAGAGTGATGTTTCTTCAAGCTCTCCAACTATATCACATTGCTTCATGTCGCAAGGTGACACTAAGGTATCTAATGCAAATGTGATTGATCTTGATTCATATGAGGAGCTTCTAGATAGATATGGTTGCATGATCAAAGCTTTAGAGAAAGAGATGGCTAAAACTGAGAAATTGAAAATTGAAAACTCTTTTCTAAAGAACACATGTGAACGACAAAAGCATCTACTTTATGTCACTACATGTTCACATGAGGAACTAAAATTGGCTCATGAGGAACTTAGTGTTGCTCATGATAACTTGGTACAGGACCATGCTTTTCTCACTAAGGAGATTTCTAATGGAAAAACTAAAACTAGTGATAGCTCATCACATGGGTCAATTGATCAATCACATATTGTTGCTAACCCTTGTGATGTAGGAAAGAAGCATGTATCCACCTCTTGTGATGATTTATTAGAAATGCCATGTTCTTCACAATTAGATGCTTGTTCTACTTCTATGTCTTGTGAGACTAACCTTTTGAAGGAGAACAATGAGCTAAAACATGAAGTGAAGAATTTGAGCAACAAGTTAGAGAGGTGCTACAACTCAAAAGTCACCTTTGAGCATATGTTGAAGACTCAAAGAAACTATGGTGACAAGTGTGGCCTTGGCTTCAAGAAGAAGATGACAAAGGGTGAAAGAAAGAGAGAGAGAAAGATGAAGAAGCTACAACAAAGAAAGCTCTCTCATACCATGTGCTACCGGTGTCATGAAGCAGGACACCATGCAAATGGTTACCCTAACATTGAGAAGATCAAGAATATAAAAGAAGAAGAGAGGCTAAAGCATGTCAAGTGCTTCAAGTGCCGCACTTGGGGTCATCTTACCTCAATGTGCCCAACCAAGCAATTGGTGAAGCAACAAGTGAAGCCTCAACCAAAGCCACAAGTTGAGCAAGAGAGGACACCCCAAGTTCAAATCAAGATCAACCATGAAGATGGTGGTGATTTGATGATAAAGAAGAAGAAAACAAGAAGGGGTGGAAAGGCAAGGCATCCAATGCAAACTCAAGATGCCAAGATGATGAGCAAGAATGAAGATGAGAAGAAAGATTATGCTCACATCAAGTGCTTTAAGTGTGGGACACTTTGCCTCTAAGTGTCCTACCAAGCTTGAGAAGAAGGCTCAAGCAATCCATGAGAGGCAAGGCAATGAGAAGCACCACATGAGCAAAGAAGAGAAGGCTCAAGCAAAGAGAAAGGGCTACTCATGCCGGGAAAGGGGACACATGGCACATTCATGTCCCCTAGGTGACATTTCTAAGCCTATTTCAATTGTTGATAATAATATGCTTAGAAAGGATGGTAATGGTACCTCTATGGTTGCTATTGCAAAACATCTCGCTATTCATACTAAGGCTATGCCTAAGTATGTTGCACCTAACTTGAGAGGACCCAAAGTTGTTTGGGTACCATCAAAAAGTGGATGATTGTTTGTAGGTACCATCGGCATTGGAGACTTGGTTCAAATGATATTCACCTTGTTGATCATATAGTTGGGCCAAGTATTGCTAAGAGATGATCATTGTCCCAATGCCATGACAAATTGAGTGAAGTCCAAATGTGCTACAACATACAAGTGACAAATTCAAGTTATTGGTGATTCATTGGATACACTTGATGACTTGCAAATAATTGAGTTGAAGCTTGCTAGTTGGATGATCATGAGCTAACCAAGGAATATCTCTTGTTGATCATTTCATTTGGGTGCATATGAGTTGATTAAATTGGATAAATATGCAATGTTGCTTGCTATGAGATGATTGAATGGATAATTGATTAGTCGTCAAGTTTGGATTGATTTGTGTTGGATAAGTTCATAAGATGACATTTAGTAAGTGGATTAAATAGATTTATGTCTTGTGAAAGTATTTAAACGAGTTAGTTTCAAGTTTGATTCATATTTGATGAAGTATAGCTCAAGTGATTGAAATCTATCCTATAATTGAGAATCTGAGCTAGCTGTGATCTTAGCCATGTTTGAGTAATCAACACTTATTGGATTGGCATAAAAATTGGTGTCATGCTCTAGACTTATGGTATAAGATGCTGTAAAATTTTTATGAGAATTGGATAAGAAATGCTTCATGTTTTGGAGTGGATCTTGTCAGCTATAGTGCAGCAGTTTTCAGCATGTAGCAGTGGTGGAAGAATTGAAGTCTGGTAGCAATCTAAAAGTCAAATGAGTCTCAAATTTTTACAGCTACTAGATAACTTAGTAATGCACACCTCCACCAAATTTCGTAGTATTTGAATTTGTACTTTGGGAAATATGCTTATTCCTTTGAAGGGTACAAAATCTGTTAGAAAAGTGACAAATGTTGGATTGACCTAGAGTCACTTTGATTGAAAGGTCCTCAAGTTGGAAACATGTTTATAAGTAATTGAGGTACCTAAGTTTGGTTTTGAGATGATCTAGAAGCATGACAAGCAAAGAGTACAAGGCTATTTGATTGTGGAGTGTACTTTGCACACATTCGGTACTCAAATTGAAAGATCAAGATCAAACTCAAGATGAAGTTGAAGTTTAAGTTCTAGTGGCTATTGGAAATCATTTGGTAGAAAGAAAAGGACTTAAACAAGAAGAAAGAAAAGGACTTAAAGAAGGAATCAAGGTTACTCACTAAGTTAAGTCCATCACTTGGATCAATCAATCAAGTCATTTCAAGTGAGTATCAAGAATGATTCTTGGAGAGAGGTCACTTCTCCCTAGTGTAGGGGCTTGCCGCCTATGTGTAGGTGAACCAAGTGTGGTACTTAGAAGGCTAACATGGAAGTGGTGATCCAAGGAACATTTGAGATGCTTAGTTGAAGCAATCAAAAGGGTTGATCAAGAAAAACAAGCAACACCCAAAAGAGAGCTAGTCATGATATTTCAAGTAGTATTCTCAAATTGATGCTGAATCAAAAGATAAAGCAAGCCAATCACAACAAGAAAGTGCACTTGATCATAAGTGGTATTCATTTCATATGGGTGAAGAATGGAATTCAAAACGGTATCTATTGGTCTTCATCAAGCTTATAATTGGACTTCACATTGCTATTGGAGTAATGAATTGGAATCTATGTGACTATCCTCTACTCCAACATAGCAAAGGTATCATTGTAATGTGCATGATCATTTCATCCCTTACTAGTATGCGGTTAGTGCATATAGTTCATACTTCATAGGATCATGCATAACAAATAAAATGTTTAAATTCATAACCTACCACTATTGCTTAAATGATTAGTTGATCTAGTGGTTAGTATATGAATTTATTCATGAGCTAGTGAACCCAAGTACTTCATTTAATTTGGATTGCCAACAAGTGACAAGTACAACATTGGCAAGATAACCCTTGTAAGAGGTGTGAAGAAGCTTGTCATTGGTTCAAACCGGACTTGGAAACTTAAGCAAATCAATTTAGTTCAAGTCAACCATAGAAGCTCATGATAGTGATAAGAGTACAAGCACAAGACAACAATGCAAATGGATATCTAGTTTGTTTGTTACAAGTGGTATATAGACTCAAGTATTTCATCAAGAATCTACAAGTGATGTCTAGATCAACTCACAAGTGATATCCTATAAGTGGTACTCATGAAGATAGCAAATGTTCAAGAAATAGTTTTTATTGATAAATCCAACAAGTGGTTCCATACTAGAAGATTCTTTCAAGTATCACATCTACACATGGTATCAATCATGCAAGATGATGGTTCCACAAGTGATCCTCAACTTTAAGTGATCATCAAATGAAGAATGCATCCCTCACCTACAAGAGCTCAAGTGTACCAAATGTATGACCCATGCTATCATATAGGGGGAGGTGTCCCACAAATTGATCTCATGATCAAAAATCTTATGTGTGGTATCTCAAGAAGCCCTACACAAGATACAAGTGGATGTCCATAAAAAATGCAAGATTCAAGACTCAACCATCTACCCCAAATGCATACCTTTGCATCAATGAGAAGCACACCTTTTATGGAAATTGATGACAAAGGGAGAGAGATTGTATAAAGATATGAAAGATTTGAGATTGAGATTGTACAAGGGGGAGAGATAAGATATAAAAGCTCAAAGAAGTAGAGGTTGGACATGGACATGGACATGGACATGGACAAAGAGGGAGCAACATTGAAGAAAAGAGATGGATCAAAATTCTTGGACAAGAGAAGCACACAAGTAGGGGGAGCAAGCTCATGAACTTTGATTGATTGCATTTGATATGTGCATATTCATGTGCTTGCTTGCATTGCATAAGCTTTCAAATTCAATATGCATGCTTGTGTGGTGTATGCTAGTTGTAGAACTTGAATGATGATTTGATAACTAGCATGCATAGGATGATAGCTAGACACTTGGTATGCTTTTCAAGCAATGCTAGTACCTTGGTTTTAATGTTGATCTCATGAGGTATCTAGTGATTTTATTTCCAAGTGATATCTAGCTAACCATGGTGCTAAGGATGAACTTAAAGGTGCAACTCCGATTGGTACACGCTTCAAAGGTTTATTCTATACACCTTAGCATCATTTAGTAGTAATTGCTCTCCCACAATTTTAATCTATGCATATGTGCGAGCTTCAAATCAAACACTCAAGCACATATTTAGGGGAAGCTAATACAACCATCTCGGGTTTGTGGTACTTGTCCAAAATCATTTTCACATGGTAAAATTGCTTGGACAAGCAACATGAATCTAAAAGAGCTTAATTTCCATATCTTTGTAGAGTTGTCAACAATTACCAAAAATGAGGAGATTGAAAGGTCCTTGTGTGGTTTTAGTAATTGAGTGACAACCTAGGTGGACTAATTGTGTTTATGTGAGATACACATGTGATTAGTCCATAGGTACATATGTGTGAGCAACATATGCCATGAAGGTGAAAATGGCTTGGAGATGTTGCAAAGCTCACACATGTGATGATGAAGGAGCTCATTGCACATGAGACATGACATTGAGTCATGTGACCAAGGTGGAGAAGATCAAGACATGACTTGGCTTGATGGATCGGTTGCAAGCATGAAGGGCAAGTCGAAGGCTTTGGAGCGATGGACTGCGTGGCGGTGAAGCTTGAGCAAGACTTGGTGCCGATGGACGAAGGCAATGGTGAAAAGCAAGTGAAGTCAAGATCGATGAACCAATATGATCACGTGATGATATGAAGTGGATCATATCATTGTTGATCATGTTGGTGCATGTGTTGCATCGACATTGGAGGAGATGGAATGGAATGCGCAAGGCAAAGGTATAACCTAGGGCATTTCATTTTATCGGTCATAGGTGTGTAGAGAAGTTGATGACTGGGTTTAGGACAGATGGCCATACTATCAAGAGGGGCAAACTTGTTTGTATATCGGTCATCTAGTGCCACTCGAGTGATCTAACTTTGCATCATCGCTAGGATCTAGTGGCGTGGCAAGTTGAGTGGCTAATCCTTTGGAAAATGATTGTGAAAATGCTGACATACATACACATGATGGTGTACACTTGGTGGTGTTAGCACATTTACAAAGGAGTTGGAGTTGGAGTTGATGTGGATCAACTTGGCGATGAAACGGTGGCGAGAAGGGTTAGAAACTCCATCGGCACCCTATATAGGAAAGATAGGGTCCCACAGAGTGGACCGGACTCTGGTCATGCAGTGACCGGACGCTGGGTTCCAGCGTCCGGTCAATAGTGGCAGTCAGTGGGCAGGTGTCGGTCATCGACCGGACGCTGGTGCTAGAAGTGACCGGACGCTGGCCATATGCATCCGGTCAGGGTGACGTGTGATGACGTAGGTAGAGCAGAGAAGCTGGAAGTGACCGGACGCTGGTGGTGCGTCTGATTGGGACCGACCGGAAGCGTCCGGTCATGTCTGGTACCTTACCAGAAACGACCGGACACTAGGGTTGCTGCGTTCGGTCAGTTCAAGCTGCTACGTCCTTTCGACGGATGACCATTGAGAACGGGCGATCAGCGTTTAAAGAAGAGGACACATGGCATGCATCGCACGATGGGACGCTGGGGTCTAGCGTCTGGTCGATCTAACCAGAGCATCCGATCATCCTGACTTTTGCCCGGTGAAGGGGTAACGGCTCTTTTTGTTCATGGGGTTATAAATAGGAGCCGTGGTTGGCCTTTGGCCATAAGCTTAGACAAGCTGAGCACACTAGAGCCTTGGTGGCTTGTGTAGTAGTGCTTGGGAGCCCTCCATCTCACATATGCTTGATAGTGATCATCCAATTGTGCGGGAGAGCGATTCTAGTGCGATTGCATCGTGAGGTTGCATTGAGTGGCACTAGGTGATTGAGTTGCAAGCCGGTGGTGCTTGTTACTCTTGGAGGTTGCCACCTCCTAGATGGCTTGGTGGTGGTCTCCATCGAAGCCCGCAAGAAGCTTGTGCGGTGCTCCGGAGAAGAGCTTTGTGAGGGGCATTGTGCTCGCCCCGCGGGAGCCGCGAATAACAACTCTAGTTGAGCGTGTCATTGAGCTACCCTCACTTTTGGGGTAGGTTCTTGCGGCGCCCGATGTGTGGGCTTGGCGGGTGATGCCAATTAGCTGCCGAACCACCAAATGAGCGGTCGACACAACGGGGACGTATCGTGTTGGCAAGCATGTGAACCTTGGGAAAAAATCACCGTGTCAACCTTGTTCTTCCCGTTGGTTTGCAATCCCCTTTACACAAGCTTGTGATTACTTTTATATACATTGTGCTTGTGCAGTTGCTCTTGTAATTAGTTAGCTTGTGTAGCTTACTAGTTACCTTCTTGCTTGTGTAGCATAGAAGTAGCTCCCTTGCGTGGCTAATTAGGTTTGTGTAACCTTGTTAGTCACTTTGCTTAGTTTGTGTAGCTAAGTATTTGCGCTCTCTAATTTGGCATTGATTGCCTTGCTATTGAGCATTGCTAGTGAGCTTAGTTGGCTTTGTGCTTTTGCTTACTAGCATGTGTAGGAGCTCCCTTGTTGCTTAAAGTACTAGTGGCATAGGTTTGTGTGACATTGCTCCTAGAATTGGTTAGGTGAGCTCTAGCTAGCCGACACCTTTGTTGCTTAATTAGTATCTTTGGAAGGTGCTAGAGAACATAGATAGAGGGGTATAGTCTTGGCTAGACCGATAGTTCTAATTCCGCACTTGTTTTGGTTAGCTGACGTGATTAATTTTAGAAAGGACTATTCACCCCCCTCTAGTTCGCCATCTCAACCCTACACTATGTGGAGCACTGTTACATAGTGGTGTGCGAGAATGCAGATTGCAATTGGAGGGTCTATGCTCGGAAACAGAAGGCCACAGGGAAGTTCAAGATAATCAAAATTGTAGGTCCACACACTTGTGCCAAGAAAGATGTAAATCAGAAGCATCGACAGTTGACCTCTACCCTCATTGCGAGAAGGTTGTTCACAACATTGAAGGGTCATCCCAACTTGAAGGTTAGGACAATTATGGAGATGACTAAGGAGATATTTAAGTATGACATAAAGTATGGGAAAGAATGGGGGGCAAAGCAACGGGCCTGGAAGATGATATATGGGGACTGGGAGGAGGGGTATGAGCAGTTGCCTACAATGTTCAATGCAATTGCGGACCCAGGTACACATTGGGACAAACGTGGAACCAGGAAGAGGACGAGACACAATATGGTCATGGACTAGGTTTTCGGTAGAATGAGACGAGGCAGAGCAACCCCCTTTCTTACTGACCCCGAGTAGAACCAATGTGGCAAATGCGGGAGACTTGGGCATAATTCATGTACATGCCATTGGCCGCTTAGTCAGGTGCAAATAACAAATGAACCTCATTTATGAATTGCCGATGCTATTCACTATACTTCATTTTTTAATTGTCCAATTTGAGAAGCATGTTTACTAGTATGGAAGAGTTCATTATTTCTTTACATTTAACTAATTTGGACTTTCTCAATTTTTTTTAGGATGGAGCCATTCCACCTACTAGAGCCGTACTATGAGGAGCACCACCAAGGATGACTAATCACGGAGGAGGTAGCTTATTAAGTCCTACTTCTTTATTTTTTTGCACTGCATATGTATTTGTGTTCACGAATTAATCTAATAAATTCCGTTGTTTATAGGAACTGCACCCTCTTTGTCCTCGAACCCATGATAGGTTCGAGGACATGCGATACGATGATAGGTACATTCCTATCCTTGTGTGGGCTGGCCTAGACATTGTATCATTCCAGGTTCTTCGTGGGTTGCTCGCCATCAACCCCATGGCGATCTCAGCTCTGGTCGACAGGTAAAAGAACTATGAACTAATCCACTTACATTTATATTTTTGCTTGTTGATGAGCACATGACTGTAGTACTTGGTCTTTGTTTTATAGGTCGAGGCTAGAGACTCACAGCTTCCACCTTCCTTACGGTGAGATGACCATTACTCTTTAGGACGTGCAGAAGTTCGTCGGTCTCCTTATAAGAGGCTGGCCAGTTATCGTCCAGTGCGCTGCTAGTGGTTGGAGAGCTTGAGTGCAGCTCTTCCTCAGGAGAGAGGTTCCTCCAGAGACACCAAGTACCCACACCTCTAAAGTACTCATCAGCTGGCTAAGGCAGAACTTTGGTCAGTGTCCTGACTTTGCAGACGAGCATACAATTAACTACTACTGCAGGGCATGGATCATGCATCCTGTTTGGTTGTGTTCTCTTCCCCAATGAGACGGGAGACACCGCGTCCAGAATGTACCTCCCCTATCTCACTGACTAGGACACGGCGAGGGGGCTATAGCTAGGCTTCTGGAGTGTTGGGGTTCCTATATCGCCAGCTTTGCGAGGCAGTGCCACCGGAGTTCGTAGAACTCCTCGCTAGGAGGCTGTGTTTACCTGCTTCAGCTTTGGATGTGGTCACATCTACCGGTGGGACGGCCCACAGTTCTGCCTCCTTGTGACTAGTTACAGGTGCCTGGCATGCGACATCGCCCAACGTATGCATGCCTTTGGGACTAGGTGAAGGGTCCCATCGTCCGTAGTAAACTGCGCCTACATCAAGTTCGGCAACTGAGCTTGACACACTTACGCCGGGGATGGTGAGTTAGTTGCGTTTGACATACTAATTTATTTTTGCAATGTAAGCACTAATTCACTAATAAATCATTAGCAGGTTACTTGGGAGCCGTATGACAACCAACAGTTCCAGCACATTGGGTTGAGCACCATGTGCAAGCTAGGATGAAGACTTGTACCTGATGCGGTGCTCCGCTGATCTATTTCTACATGGTTGAGTTCCACCTACCACACATGGTTGCATGCCAGTTTGGATTGAGGTAGGAGTGGCCCGTCAAGACGTTCTCGACATCCATAGACTTGCACAAGTAAGCGTCTTCAAACTATTCAAAAAATTGTTTGCTTTTTAAGCCATGCGTAATGTTATCCTCTATAAGTTTATGGCCTGCTACTGAATTTCATTTTGTTAAGATATTGTGTTTGGGCCTAAAAATTTACATATTCATTTATTTTACCTACAGGATCGATCGCCAGAAGTAGAAAAAGTAGATGGACTTCGAGACCTTCCATCGTGACTACATCGACAATTGGGAACTCCTACATGAGAACTTGTATGTCAACGACTAGCCGCGCACAAAAAACAACTTCAGAGCGTACCTATCTTGGTACACACGTGCAACAAGGACCAAGCTAAAGGGGCAATGGACCCAAGCATACTATGCCAACATTGAGTCCTCAGATGATGAAGATACGTCGTACGACCTTGCAATGAGGGTAGGGACGTAGGTGGAGGCTGCACCTGTCTTGGACCGAGTGGTAATGTCAACTCTAATCCCATCATTTAAATACGAAGATAGCTATATTTTTAGAGATTTAGAACTTATTGGTAACACATAAAGACCATTATATCTATAATTTTAGCGAATCAACACTTAATACCAAGATAGCTATGTTTTAAGAGATTTAGAACTTACTAGTACCACATAAAGACCATGATATCTATAGTTTTAGCTAATGAACACTTAATAGCAATGCATATAGACCATGGTTCCTCTAATTTTAGCAGTGTAACTGTTAATGCTGTTGTTTGCAGGGCAACACTTTGAAACAGTCCGTGCTTGACATCGAACACTTCTAAAAAATAGGCGTACACGATAGGACAATGACACATAACTTTCTTACAGTAAGTTTGAACAACAACATCCACTAGTTTGACATGCAAACCTTATTGAATTGTGTGTGACTAATAAAATTTTGAAATCCAGAGGTTAGCACGTCGGCTGGGTCATGCTGCTGCTTGTTGTGGTTGTGGGACTAGAGCGGTGATGGAGGCACACGCACCAGCCACAGGACTATCGAACACGAGTGTACGGCTCGGTACTTCTACTCATGGAGGTACCTCTTTGGGAGGCCAGAGCTCGTCCTGCGCCACTGTGGATACTTTTCAGGGCCACGGAGGTGAGAATGAGGACGAGCGTGGTTATGAGGAGCTTGGACCATCTCAGCTTCAGGATGCTCTGTCGACTCAACCTACCCAACCTGCAGGCACTAGGCGACGCCGTCCACCTAACCCTTTCACTCCAGGCACCGACGCTCTTGGCCATGAGGGTAAGGGTAAGACTAGGAGGCATTGAGGGCTTTTGGTAGACTTTGTGGTAGTCTTTGTAGTAGGCTTTTGTGGTAGATGTTATTATGGACTGTTATGGACTTCATGGACTTTTATTTTGAGCTATTATGTGTTGTATGGACTTTTATTATGGACTATAATTATGGACTATGTGCACTATTAATATGCTCATGTGTATGGTTTGAGATTAATGTGGTATATATTTGTATATCTAAACATGTTGTATTGAGGTTATATATTCATGTCATATTTGTGTATGGATTGCATCAAAATATAGGAGAAACTCTGCCAAAATTTTCTAGTTAAAGTACATGTGTGCAGTACACCTATAGCATCTAGCCTTTACAGTGATTTATCATGTCACCGTCGTATCGTACATAGACTTTTACAGATGCATTGATTGCGCATACGAATGTAGCCATTTCAGTTGATCTTTGAAATAGGCTTTTCAGTCTGCCTTGAAACAATGATTGAATTTGAATAGGCTTTTCAGTCAAGGAATCTAGGCTTTCCATTGTCCTTCGATGTAGACTTTTCAGTGATTCTAAGTAGGCCTTCTAGGAACAGTGGATACACAATACAACGGATAGTAAACCTGCCTTCGCCTATATATATGCATTGCTAACCAAAACCAAAACTAGTATTTGCTTTCGTTGGAGTATGAATGTCTGGAGGGTCATCTAGAGGAAAGGGTTTCAGTAGTGGGAGAGGAAAGGGGGGGGATGAAGGGAATTCCCATAGTGTGGGAGGGGTCTCTTGGTCCTAATTTCTTTGAGGAACTAGTTGATCAGTTTTCCCCCGAGAGCAAGAGTGATTTCACCAAAGAGTGCCCTCTCAGAGGATACGATAACCAAAAAGAAGATTGGCCCAAATGCATGCATGGTGAGGACTACTTAGTGTAGATGTTCACCAAGGGGATGGATGGAGGCCATTGCTTCTTCAAATGCCCATGAGCATGGGTAATTACTATTACTATTTGTTTGTTAAATATGTTTCTCGATTGCACTAAAACTTACATGACATACTTATTGCTAGTCTAACAAGTCTGAAGAAAACTATGGGTTCACTAGGTGGGTCAATCTTTGTCTAATTTATCCGCATCAGCAGTACATCTACTACCTGTAGGACCGTATCTTCGAGCTAGAAATGGAAGTTAGCAGTGGTTACAAGGACGACGAAGACGATGGCAACAACAAAGGCGCTGATTCACATGAGGCACTCTACAATGATCCATACTGCACCTGCCCTAATCATAAGAACAAGGGGACTCCGCCACCACCCTCGTGTAGCACTTGGTTTTAAGAACAAAACCAGATACACACCATATGGGAGCCCAGGAAGTCAAATCTCACATATAGCTACAAATAAGGGTAATATCAAAAGACAATGCTCAATATATAACATACTTAGTATAAAGGATATAACCTTAGATAGCAAATAGCAGAAAGACAACTCTGATCTTCGGGTGAAGACTCCAATTCCACAGGGACAACTGACTGGTTGATCACAAGCCTAATTCCTCAAAACTCTAGCAATCTAGTACCCATCCGGAATTTTTATCCAAATAATTGAAAAATAAAGCAAGCATAAGTACATGTCGTACTCAACAAATATAACATGGGGTTCATGAGGCGTAAAAGGCTATCACTAGTTTAACTACGATTAGCTTTTAATGAGTCATCTTTTAGCATTTGGGTGGCAACAAGTTTATTCACAAGCCCATATAAATACATGATCAGGTAAACATGAATAATGAATAGCATAAACAATAATCATTAGTGAGCATCTTTATCATTAGTATCATCAGTGTTCATCATCTATTTCATAAATGTTCCAAGGCTGCTCGTGACCATGAGCACGGCTGATATACCAGTTTTACACTCTGCAGAGGTTGTACACTTTCACTGTGAGTCGTGATTTACCCTTTTCGCCCGAGGTGATCAGCCTCTTGACCCACTACCAAGGAAGGTCGGTAGGGTTCACTATGAAGCCTTTCAAAGGTTCATCTAACAAGTTAGGGCCATTAGATTCACTCGGCAAATAGATATAGGAATTCCCATTGTCGAATGGCATAATTCCATCATGGCTATACACATAAGAGTAGAGGCTATCCTATACCCAATTCAGCAAGCCATTCTTACGCCAATAAAGGTAACCTCTAACAAGCTAGAAAAGGTCCTCATACTGAGCTAAAACTAGAGCTATGTATCCCTCACAGTTGTACTGTAAGTCTCGGATGGTCACTTACATATAAGTCCTTAGGGAGAGGAATCTAGAGCACCGTAAAAATAGCCCAATGCTCTAGCCCCCTTGTTCCATGTTGCTAAAAAGCATCTTTTAGTGTTTATTGCATATACCATTAGTCAAGTTACAAGATCATAGTTGTAGTTGAGCACTAGCATCATACTACCCAATGCAATACCCCATAGGTATCAAGGCACAAGGTACAAAGTACTAGGAAATCCTTAGTGGTAGTCAAGGTAGACACATGCAACATGAATTAAATGAATAAAGGTATATAGGGCAACAAGGAAGATCCCATGCTATACTTTCCTGAAAACACCGATCCTTATTCTACTAAATTGTAACCTCCAAAGGACTTCTTCTAGATCACCAACTTCTTCTATATCACCAACGCAAAGCTCATCGACTGGATATGATCATAAAGCACCACACAAGCATCCATGCAATCATACACGAAGCAACAATAGATCTAAATTAGAATAGTACACCAAACATAATAAACAGCAAGTGAAAATATTTTTAAGGATGCTCTACATGTTATTACGAACACACAGACACGAAAAGCACTCTAATCGGAGCTACGGTAAAAAAGATACATTTGCCGATAGATTTGCTTTATACATGAAAAAGAAAACTTTAGGCTTCATTTATTTTAATTATAAAACATACATAAGAATATCTAAATTGTTTTAAGCCAAATTATATTTGTATTAGAAAACCAATATAAGATTAATCTTATTTTATTTACAAAAGATAGAGGTAAAAAGCCTAAGTTGCTTTTAATTGAAAAAATAGCTTCATATAGATTAATCACATTACTATTTTATTCAAAAGCTCTAGACATGCTAAACAATGTTACTAACACGTAGATTATGTCATTACGAACCTAACACAACTTGAACGGGTCAAATCGGAGTTAAAACGGAGAAGATATGGCCTACTAAAGGTAGTGGCAATTTTGTAAATAGATGGAACTTGATTTTTGAATTAAAATAAATAAAATCTGATCTTTAAATCTGGCCAAGGACTATGGGCACTATTTAAATAAAAGGTACGGATCCTTTTGAAAGAAACCAGGGATGGTGGGTTCAATAATAGAAAAGAGCAAGGGTCTTTAGCAAGATGGCAGTCGAAAGGGTATCTTTGAATATGGGATGTTGATCACGTGATGGACGGCTATGGTGGCTTCGCATAGCGGTGCTCCATTGACAATGGCGAGCACCTCATCGGAATCCCATCAGGAGTGAGCTTCTGAACTCCAAACTCGACGGAAAAAACATAGGGAGGTAGAGAAGAAGACTGACGAACTCATCCGTGGGGTTGGAGAGGGACGCGAGGGCACCAAGGTGGCTTAGGACTTGCTTGAGCGGCTCAGGAAGTCCGGCATAGCTTCAGCAAGTGCACACACAATAGGTAGCAAGAGAGAGGGCATATGCGGCACCTGTGACTTTCTTACCTTGACATGAGGCTCTGTAAACAGCTCGGAGCGGCGGCGAAGCTATAGAATGGCGGACCAAAACAACGACGGCGGCGCTAGGGTGCGGCGGCTAGGGCACAAAGTGGCGTCGCATGGGAGCTAGGTAGAGGCTGAGGGCTCGGATGTATAGGGCCTAGGCATGGCGCTCATGCCAAGAGTCCAGGGCAGATAGGGGCTTCCGCTCATGCGGTTACGGCTAGAGCCCTGCTCGGGCATGAGGTGGAAGAAAGGGGAAGGAGCTGACCAGTGGGCCTAGGACATTAGCGAGAAAGGGAGTGGGGCCAAGGCATTAGCCATTCAGAGGAAGAGAGGAGGCACGTGTGGTCTTTGGCTCTTGCTAGGCCATGGGGAGAGAGGAGACGGGAAAAGCGGGAGCAGGCAGCGGATGAGGGGAAAGGAGTAGGGCTCCGGTGGCCTGCTTGGCTAGGGTCTATGGGATGGGAGGCCGAGTGGGCTGGCTAGCTACTAGTCTTCTAGGCCAAAAGACAGAGGAGTTGGGGAGAGAGAGGCCAAGGGCCTTTGGGCCAAAAGAGTGAGGGGAGTGGTATATTTTTTTTCATTTTCCTTTATTTGAAAGCACTTTTCAACTTCTTTCAAAAGCATTTGAATTCATTTTGAATTTTTGGTCAAAACCACTCATCTCAATAAATCCAATGCAATGGCATGAATACATCAGCAGTGTTGCTAAACCCTATATTGTATTTTAATTTAATGAAAATTATTATTTTTCCTATGTTTAATGAGCACATCAAATACCAAAATAATCATTTTAAATCCTATTTTCAAAAGTTAAAATTTTAGGGTGTTACACGCCGCCACCACCACCACCAACAATGGGAGGATACTATGGAGAAGGTGCAACACAATTTGCTATGTGGCCACACTACTAGGAGGAACCTATCTTATTCACATGCCACATCCATGTGTTTGTTGATTCCTTTAATTACCTAAGGCATGTTAGGTTTAGTCGAAGGACCTATGTTATGGCTGAACCGACTAATCTAATGCCTCCTAGGAGTACTTGTCTTCCATTCAACACTAAGTACCCAATGGAGGACACCAAATTACGCAGTTCCGTCGGGCACACCCTAAGGGAGAACCCTGAAAATCCACATTTTTCCATCAGGATCATAAATGAGAGAATAAAGCTTACAACATTTTAGCCATTTCTTACATTACTTTTCATGCAACATCAGAGTATAATATTTATTGTTATAACAGCAGAATGTAATCATGTTATCAGAGTTATGAATAATTTAATAGAACAACAGAATATAAACATGTGATAAGAGTTATAGCGGAAATAAATATCTATTCCTGACATGATGAAGCATTGATATATAAACTATGACAACAGACTATAAAACTTTCATTTATAAAAACATTTAGTGAGAGTTATAAATAAAAACTATGATCGTAGCGTAAAGGGATCCTCTCTGAGCCCACTAGGAGGAATCCACACACAAGGGTCATCTCTAGTATCCACCTATCACCGGCAATAGGGGGAAATAAAACCTTGAGTACTCAATTGTACTCAGCAAGACTTACCTGATAGGAGGAAAGAAAAAGACTCTAAGGGTATGTAAGGCTATCTGACTTGTGGGATTATTGCATCTATAGGAGCATTACTAAATGTGCATCCTTATATTCGATTTTATTAGCAGTCATCATTAGTTCATTAACTAACCATTCTATGTAAGCACATGTGCTACTTTCAAGCAGGTGGTAAGCAGTCAGAATCATTTTACCATCTTTCATCTTCCAGTTCTTACTACGTTGCTAGACTATAGACAAGCCATACTGGATTGCCCAGCAATTCGCGAATCAATGTACCCAGCTAGGTACCCCTGAAACACACGCCCCGCTTGTACCCTAGGCACAAGTAGGACCTATCCACTACCCTCCTATCATGTGGTCCTAGGTCCCCATCCAAACTTGGACTCCAAGCCCCCGCCCCTGAGTCCTGGACTCAGTACAAGTGCAAGGACCTCTAGCCAAAAACCACCCTAAAAGTCGGTTCGGAAAGAGCTGGAACCCACGATAAGAGAGTAACAAGTCTTCCCTACGCCCATACCCAAGTATGTGCTCGAGATAATAAGTCTGTGACCTGCATAAAACCCAACACAATGGCCAGTCCTTAACCGACACAGACAGGGAAAATAGTGTAACCAAGCTATGCCCCATTGGCCATAGGACACAACCTCTTACACCCACCAATACCCAAACCATATCCCTGCCCGATCTCCATTTTTCCTTTCACAATTTGTATATTCCAAGTGATAATAATACAGTAATATATTTCCTATCTCTCTCGAGTGACAGACAATGACTCGACTTCTACCGGAGTCCTGTAGCATAGCAATCTACACGATCCTGTCATACTAGTAAGACTCATAGGATAAAGATATATATATGCAAGTTGGTTTCATTCAACTCCTTAAAACTTAATGCACAAATATAATTTAAAGTGCAGAAAAGTAGGGGTTATGCACCGGGGCTTGCCTGGGTAAGATATATATCAAAAGTTAGTATCTGCATCTTTAGATCATCCACCATCAGCTGAATAACAAGCCCATTGCATCATCTCCTGGAGAGAATACCATCACACCATCTTCGGATTCACAGTCATCATTCAATTGATCCGTCGATCCATCATCATACCTATATGAGATGCAATGCGATGCAAATGCAAAAACATAATTAATCAACTACAATCTTGACTCGTAAAGTACGACGTATGCCTCTCGAGTTAACGAGCTAGTTCTAACGACGATCGTACTTATCTACGTATCACTGTTGGCGAATAAGACGTCATTTCCCAACAATTGTTTTAGTTATACAAACCCGAGTTACTTCTTTATCCTATTTTATCAATTTAATCTTTATTCGCAAAAGGACTTTATTATCTATTTAGCAAACTAATTATTTCGAAGCTACAAAAATTACAGTGAGCCGCTAATATTGCTAGAAACCTACTGTAAAGATTTCAGACCCAATACTATTATCCATTTATCCCAACAATTTCTATAAGTTAGTATCCCATCTTCAAATCATCCACCATCATCTGAATAGAAAGCACATTGCATCATCTCCTCTAGACAATACCATTACACCATCTTTAGATTCCCAATCATCCATCAATTGATTCATTGATCCAATCATCATACCTGTATGATATGCATTGATGCAAATGATGCAACAGATAATTAACAAGGCAATAACAACTCTTAAAACAGAGTACATACTACTGAACTAACAAGCTAGCTCTAATGACTAACGTACTAATCTACACATCAACATCATCGAGAAAGGTGTTATCTCCCAACAAGTGTTTTAGTCATACAATTCCAAGGTGTTTCTTTATTCTATTCTATCGATTTAATCTTTATTCAAAATAGGACATTATTATCTATCTAGCAAACTAATTATTTTGGAGCTACAAAAATTAAAGGGAGCAACTAATAATATTAGTAATTTACTTTAAATTTTGAGTCAACACTATCACCATTTTCTCATAAACATTCCCACAAGTTCACATTTTAACAATATCAAACATTTTAAAATAATTAGAGCAACCCTAAAAACATATAGTCTTTTGCGAATAAAATACACTATCAGGTAGATCATGATTTTAGAAACTTAACAAAATTGGTTTCCCAATTTTTGGTTATGTACACAAATTTATCTTGAATTTACACTTTTATTTCCGAAACTAAATTAGCTAAACGTTTTCTAGAACGAAAAGGGCCGATGGCCGCTAAGCAGCCCAATAGCCCCAACGAGGCCCGCGTGGAGCGGCCACGTGCGCAGTAGGCCGGACCAGCGAGCGGCCCGTGGTGTGGCAGCGACAGGCCAGCCCAACGGGCACATGGGCGGCCCAGGCGCATGGACAGGGCGTGAGTGGCCCAAGTACGGCGGGCGTGGCCCAACACGGGGATGGGGCGCGAGCGGCCTAGCTAGCCGGCCCACGCGCAGCATAGGCGCAAAGACAGCAGACCGGCCTAGTGTGGACAAGCCAAAACTGACCTAGTAGTACTTTAGCGATGAGGCTATCGTGTTTTCCCTGAATTAACTAAGCCCTTTCTTGTAAAGTTATGAGTCAAGCATTTTTCCAAAATGAACACTATAAAGAATTCTATTTGTGCTTGAGTCCCTCTTCTACCTCAAAACAGAGCATCGCAGGGGAGTTACTCCGCCGGCCGGTGCTATTGCGGAGGGGGCACTACGACAGAGACAAAGTGGCACCAGGAGGTGAGCGGTCCACAACCAGGCTCGACCTGGCCACGGCGTGGACCGAGGCAAAGCTCGGCACGGCGGCCACACATGACCGTGGTAGGGGAGGCGGCGATGGGCGGCCACGGCACATTGGGGTGGCTACGGGCCACGGTGGAATATGGCACACACCCAGCTAGGCCCTGCTCATGCTAGGGCTGGGTGCATCGGCCTGACCGCATGCGTGCGGCACGGCTATGGCCCGAGCAGGGACCGCGGCGGCTCCCAGCGACGCGGCTATGGTGAGCGCATGTGAGGCACAGCGAAGCCAGGGTAGGAACACAGAAGGGGCGGCGCTGTGGGGCCATGGGGTTCACGCTCGCTCACGAGGGAGGGCCAGCGACAGCGGGCGTCGCCATGCTAGTTGCTCAGCAGCAGGGCGACCCGACACAAATGATGGTGGGGGCGGCGGTGACGTGGCCTAGGTGGAGACGCGACGTGGGACCCAGGCACGATTGCGCAGGTGACGGCCGGCAACTTTGGCACGCCATGGTGCTACGGACAAGCTAGGAGGGAGAGCAGCATAGGCGCGCGAGAGGAAGAGCGAGGAGCTACGCGCAGGCTCGGGCGCGCTTGCACGTGCGTTGGCCGGGTAGCGGCTTCGGCTGGCTGGCAGCAAAGAGAGGGAGAGCAGACAAAGCCATGTGCGCCCGCCACCCACCATCTTAAACATGGTGTGGGGCAGGGTGGCCTGGCTGCAACGTGGTCGGTAGGGCAACATGGCGCGACCCGAATGAATTGGATGGTTGATGGATTTAGAGCAGGGGAGACGCACCATCAGTATTCAAGCGGCCAGGACGATAGTGAGGCAAGGACAGCAGCTGCAGCAGCAAGGAAGTGAGAGATCATGCAGTAGCTAAACACATGGGCGCCATGTGGCTCTGTTGGCCGCCTGCCTGCACGTGAGACTGACGTGACGCGGATGTGAATAGCGATACATCGTCAGCAACTCCAAAAGATCTAAATTCTATCGACTTCCATCACTAAACATTTCATGCGATAGCTCATACTCCACCCAAGCCATGGAAAAAATATTAGGGTGTTATGTAATTATTTTGTGCAAAACAAATCGCTACAAACAATGATTTAATATATAATTTCTGATTTTTACCGTTGACGCGAGAAGCTAGTTTTTAAATTTTAAATTCAAATTTTGAGCTAGCAAAAACCCTAGTTAACAATATTCGTTCTCCAAAACCAAAGTTACATTTTCCTCTACACAACTTGTACTTCAATTTTTACTTAAGTACCAATTACAAGTCATACTTTATTTTCGTTTATAAAAATTGTTTTTCATGCTTAATCAAATAAACAAGTCATTCGCTATTCATTTGCCCTCAGGCATTTTTAAGCACTAGTCTATACGTCATACTAACTCATAGAAACAAAACCTCTAGGAACTAATTAACCCGTTGTTCAACATAATTCGCCAAAATTAACACTTTTAAATATAAGTTAAATTTAAAATCTGAGAAAATCATTTTGGTAAATCCTCTTAGGTCTAAATCTGGGTGCTAAGTGAGCTCGTAACACCAGAGGTGTTACATATATACCCTTGTTTGGTATATGTTCTCACATGCCATTTCATGTGCTTGTTGTTCGCTTCAATCACCTAAGGCATGTTAGGTTTAGTCGAGGACTTCTATACCCTAGTTTAGCACATATTCTCACATGCCATTTCATGTGTTGTGCATGTTGAATTATGTAATGCACTAGTTTGTTATGTTTTATTTGCAGTATGTGAACTCGTTTCACTACCTCCGCAATATAAAAATAAATATTATGACCATAAATAATGAAAACAACAACACAATAAAAAGTCCAATACTAGGGCACATTGCACAACACAATGATAATAGAAGTACATGCTGACAAACTAAATAACGCAGTAAATAGCCTAAGTACGTCCATAATTAAAGTGCAGTACATGACAACACAATAAAAAGTTCAAGACTAGACAACATTGTTCATGAATAAACCATATAACTTGCAAGTCATGGAGACTGCTCAGTGCAACGAGGCCACTTTCTCCTTCCTCAGGGCATCGGGATTGTTCTCCATTGCTGCTTTCACTCGGTGCACACGCTCAAGCTTCTTCTCCCTCTCCTCCCTATACGCAGCAACACTCCTCCTTTCCTCCTCTTCCTTGTGCTCCTTTTCTGTAGCCACCTCTTTGTGTCTTCTCTCGATCAACTCGTTGTCCTCTACCTCCCATAGCAACAGTTCTGAATCCATTCCTTGTCTTCTGGCTTGATCTTAGTGTCGATCCATTGCTCAAAATAACAGAGCGGTGGAGGGGTCTGCAATACATTAAAATGTTACACACCAAATAAACTATGTATGACTTCACATGACACAAAATACTTATTACACAACATCAATTTTCCACCATCTTGTTAATGCGGTGCTGATGAAGTGTAGGAAAGGCACATGAGCACATGAGCAGTCTCCATAACTACATGGACTTTGCTACCTTGCAAGGATCACCACAAAAGCACATGAGCACTGGAACACCACTAGGCAAAGGCAATGGGTCGAAGGCATTTTCGGTCATCCGGTCATAACTACAAATGAACCAATTTCGTTCTAAGAACCGACAGCAATGACCATTAAACCATAAACCTAGGGTTTTCCATTTGTTGCACATAAATGAACCAATAATATAACACGATTGATAGAGATTACCTTGGTTTACTAGCTTTACCACGCCTTGGCATCATACCGTTACATAATACAAAACAATTAATAATCACTTCAAACAATAAGTACTAACGTATTTAGGGTTGCAAAATACAAGTAATATATGCCAAACCAATGCGTAAAAAATGAGGAGGGGAGAGAACATACCTTGCTCTTGAAGATCTATGGATCAAATCCAACTTTCCAAGGTTAAATTCCTCGATTCAAGAAATTAAGCGGTTTGGGGAGAGCAAAAACCCGAGAATAGGGAGGAAGAAATGAAAGGTGTCTTGGCCAGGGAAACCTTGGCGTGGGTTTTGAATCCGAGGTCGGCGCCATGGATCCTGGCTCCAAGGTCGGCGCCAAGATCTGTGGCTCCGACCTCGGCGCCACTGCCTGTGGCGCCAACCTACCTGCCACGTCAGCGCCACTTGGATGCCGCGTTTTTCCCGGCCAGGCATCTCGGCGCCAAGACCTACGGCGTCGAGACATGTTACCTCGGCGCCTGTAGGCCACGGCGCCGACCCCCAGGGTCTAAAGATCAATTTACGTCGTCCAGAGGGTTAAACGTAAATTTTCTTCAAAAAGGGCCAAATTGCAAAAAAATAGGTGGCTTTGAGTAGTGGAGGGCTGCAGTGCACAGCCTTCAGGCACAGCTGGGCTGGGGTGCGGCGGTATGTGCCAGAATTGCGGAGGGTCTACAGCTAGAAAGATCGACATCCACAGCAATGGAGACACAGACACGGTAGTTGGATGGCAAATGCCACAGAGCGTTATATATCTAGCAGCGTGATATTTTGGTGTCCCGGAACCAAAATCTTCAGTTATTTTGTCAGAGAAGGAAGTTAAGACATTCCTCATAGCTGTGAAATATAGCAGCATATTTTGTCTTCCTAGATTTTTATATATGTTGAGAAAAAACATGGGCAAATATATATATATATATATATATATATATATATATATATATATATATATATATATATATATATATATATATATATATATATCCCAGATATTAAAGTTCTATATGCAATGTATTCATGTTGATCCATACTAGTGGAAATTTCCAGAGATAATCGATGAGCATTTGCATCATGGAACTAGGAAATGTATTGCGTTTAACCATAGAGGAACACTTCTTGCTGTTAATTATCTGAGTATGTTGCTCTTCAAGTTAATTCAAGTGATGTTTTGTGTAGTTATCATCCTAGTTCTTGATTAGTATTGGTATTAAGCTCTTGAAAGTTTTTTTTAATGCTAACAAGAATTAAGATTTCTTCTAGTCTAGCAAAACAATTTCTTTCCCATCATCGTTGTCACAGCTGGCAGCTTAATCAGTCTGTATTACGGGTAGTGCCAATGGGATCGTCTACCTCCTATTGCATTTAGTGTCGTCTCACATCATCTACAATATGCATTAAGTGATCACCATCATTTTATTTTCCACTCCATGCGGAACATTTACGTACACTTCAATTTGTTGAGACAACCAGTATACATTTAATCTAGGATGAGCTGTTTCTTCTAACCATTCACTCATCCTTTCCTCATAGTGTAATTACATGAGCGATAAGTAGCCCTAGATGCTTGGTTTTGTTAATGTGTGTTAGAGATCTCTAGTAAAGAATTACTACATACACGTCTTAACCTAATCACAGACGTGTGTTTGTATATCACAGTCGCGTGTTAGTAATACGCGTTTGTAGTATACGCTTATTATAGACGCGCAAAACACGCTTTTGTGCGTATGTAATAAGCCCTTACTATAGACGTGTTATTACAGAAGCGCGTCTGTGACTCTGGACACGCGTCTGTGATGTGCTTTTTTACATAGTGAGAACAGGACTGAAAGTTTTTGTGTTGAATTAGCAAGCCACATTGTATTTAGTATGTGCCATTCGTATTCTGTGGTTCACTTTGAAAATGAGAGCAAACAGAAAGGTAGCAATATTAGTTTATGAAGCCCTGTTTCGTACTGCAAATTTAGATAGTTATC